>NC_080671.1:230114506-230202287 GCF_030247195.1 Topomyia yanbarensis
CAACAATAAATTGCACTAGATTTCCACATGATTTTGTAAAATAATACAATCTGTTGAAGAATTAATCTATTGCGTATATTGGCTTCAATTTCATACACTACTCCATCAAAAACAAAATCGATGGTCATTCTGTTACGCATATAAATCTATGGATTATTGTGTTGAATTATTTAATTCAGTCGATCCACCATGCTTTCAGAAGTATTGGTTTTATACGTAACCTACCCAGCAGTCTCCGTCAGACGAAGGTTTTTTATATTTAATCGAAAGAATAAAGTTGCTACGAATTTTCGCGATTAAGGAAGTTGCTTAAGGTGTAAATCGATCAACAAATATTCGAAAATTGGCAATAACTTTGTTGTTTCGAGAGTTACAGATTCATCGTTGTTATAAAAAATGTGTATTTTATCGCTTTTAACAACTATGTAGAAGACACTTTTAATAATAAAAAGTAATCGTAAAAAGTTATATTCGAAAAACTGTTTTAATGGGTCTATCCCAAGCAAATCTTGCTACTGTTACTATATAGAGCTTTAGTATCTTCAGTAAAGATTTTCACAATAATATCTTCTAGAATTTTACTGAAGACAGCGAGCTTCTAGCTAAATTATTTGGGGAAATAAATTTTCTATCTCACTTTTAGGGGATTAATCACTCAATTCATTATATCAAAAGATGCATCTATTTATATCCAGAAACTTCTTCGAAAAAATCCATTCTCCAAAACCAATGGTTCAGGAGTTATTGAATTTTGGTCGTGAAAACGTCATTTTGCAACACTGTGCTCCGCATGTGTTGCAATTGAAACTTTGTGTGCTATTATATTAGTTACTGCGCAACATCGACCCACTACAACTGTGCTTTGGTTGAAAAATTTCATTTAAGCTACCGTTGTAACTAGAAAATATAAAGGAGCAGATGTACTGCTATCTCCAATTCGAATGATATCAAGGGATTTCAAACGATTGTGTGTAAGAAAACAGAGCAATTAAATTAATTGTGCTCCAGATGGTCAAACTAAGAACATTGTCTATCCGCGAGAAAAAATATTTGTTATTTTTAGTATTTTTAAAATATTTCGTTTAGTCCTGATGGGTGTAGCGAAGCGCACCGGGTTACAGTTAGTATATATATATATATATATATATATATATATATATATATATATATATATATATATATATATATATATATATATATATATATATATATATATATATATATATATATATATATATAGGCCGTACACAAATGACGTAGCTTTTTTTCAGCGATTTTTGACCCTTCCCTCCCCCTCGTAGCATTTGGTCACAAAATTCTAACCTCCCCCTCTTAAATAACGTAGCATTTACCTACCCCCTCCCCCGCGTCCCATGCACAGCGCCCGGGTGATGAAAAAAAATTACATGATTTTCAATTATTTTAAATACATGTCCTTTCGAAATGTTTGACGACTTTTATCAACATTTTCATTATAACAGCAAATTACGTGCAAAATAAGCCATAATTTTATCACAAATATAGTGTTGATAGTTTTGTTTTGAATTTTATATGTCAAGGGGAGCATGAAGAGAAGTTTTCTCAATCCTGTAGCTGCCAATGATTCTAAGAAGCTAAGAAGAAATTCATCTAAATCACTAAATTTAGTTTGGTTGATTCCGAAGTGAAAATTTAATTCAGCTTCCAAACTAAGTCTACTAGTTAGCAACCCGGGCCCCGTGGTGGTGGAGGAACGCTACGTGGGAAGCTGAGCTGCAAGCAACCGGGCGGGTCATAGGTGGTGGATAATGCTTAATCGCGATAGCAACTAGTTGTGATTCGCGACCCGAACCAGCAGCGGGGGCTGACTGCGGGTGTGGTAGGACGAGGTAGTGGGCCCTATACGTCCTAGACCTAAATACCACATGCCCTAAAGCAGCCCTGACAAGGCGAGCCAGTGCCGCCTTTAAATAAGCGCTTAGCCCAAATCCCTCTCCTCCCGTTATCCTTCCTTCCTTCCTTCCTTCTGCGGTTGTTCGCCCATCTAAATATGGAAGCTGTTCTTCAATGTCAGCTTCTTTCACCGAACAGCCTAGATAAGCCGTGTAGTGTCGGTAGTGGTTGTTTCAACCGGCTAAGAATTACACTACGGACTACCTGTTTCAGTGGTAAAAATCTACCAAACAGGGAACCCCAATTCCATAGTGTCATGCGACCCGTGCTATGGGTAAAATTGTTGAGGGGGTTTAAAACATTCTCAATGGCGAACGGAGCCTGGGAAGTGTCAGGCGAACTCCCCAGTATGCTGCATTACGCAGCGGAACGTTCACTCTACACACCGATTTTTTTTCACCGATGATCCACTTAATTTTGCCGAATTTTTGTTGGCTGGGGGTTTGCAGAGACTCTCGGCTGATGGTAGATCGGTGAAGTTTTGTTGGGTCTCGATTATCAAATTTCGATGTGTACAGATGAACCTGCCCAGAGGCCGTGTGGTATCCGGCCTAGAATTGAGCCACTGGAGTCCTGCTGCCATGTCGTAGGAGGCGACTGAAAGTAGGAGACCCTAAGTCAAGGTGTAGTTCCGTGCCGAGGACTTAATGATTGGAGGGTCTAAAATATGCCAGTCGCGCACGGAGCATTTTGGGTTTTGCCCTTGCTGTGTTATGCGAATCTCTGACACAGTGGACCATTATTTTCTTCGCAAATCGTGGGAATCAAATGATCATGTCCCATTTAAACCTGATATGGCTCGCTAAATGCGTTAACATCCCAACTCGCTTGGTGTCCTCTAGTTGTTGTGCAATTTGTGTTGGAGATGAAATGTACAGTTCTCTAATCAACAATGGTTAGAATAGCACAAGTCAATCTCCAACATAAACGTACAGCAACTATGAATTTATCTCGACTCATGCAGGAAGGTAAAGCTTCCATAGCATTGGTTCAAGAACCGTATTTCCATAAAGGAAACTTCTATTTTGGAAAGTTACTTAACACTGCCTTCATTGCTTGCAACAAGACAGGCATGACCAACCCACGTGAAATGCCTCGTGCTTGCATTCTTGCAAATAAGGCTATTGACGCGTGTCTCATATCGGAGCTCACAACTCGCGATATCTGTGTTGTCACAGTTACATTGACTGTCGGAAACGTAGACAAAAAATATATATATTGTTCAGCATACCTACCGCATAACGAATCATCTGATGAATCGCATAACCTTCTGATGATTTCAAAAGCGTTGTATCATATTGTAGCAGAAATGGGCTTCCGCTCATTATCGGCAGTGATGCGAATGCTCATCACATCATTTGGGGCAGCTCAGACATCAATCTGAGAGGCTCTGAACTGATGGAGTACATAAGTAGTACAAATCTCCATATTCTGAATGTGGGAAATCGACCAACTTTTGCGAGGTCTGGGAGGGAGGAGGTGTTAGACATAACACTTTGCTCTGATAGAATTTTGCATGAACTGGGAAATTGGCAGGTTCCAAATGAAACTGAACCGTCTCTATCCGATCATAAATATATATTTTTCGAGCATTTTGATGTCACCTTCAATGTGGTGACATATCGTAATCCTAAATCTACAAACTGGGACCTCTTTTTGGAAAACTTGGCGACTAAATTTCATGGATATTTTCCAACAATTAGTCAATTAGACGACTTGGATGACGTCGTGGATACGACAAACTCATTCATATTAGCATCCTACGAAGAAGCTTGTCCACTTCGTACTGTTAAATCGACTAGGGGAACCTCTTGGTGGAGGGCTGAGCTTGATAGAATGAAGAAAGTTATGAGAAGAGCTTGGAACCGGCGTCAGCGTGATGACTCCAGGGCTTTCAGGTCAGCTCGTAGTGCATATAAGAAATGTCTTAGATCTGCAGAACGGGCTGGCTGGCAAAGCCTATGCACTAATGTCTCTAGTCTGAACGAGGCTAGCAGATTGAATAAGATTCTCTCCAAATCGAATGATTTTCAGATGAACTCCTTGAAAACCAGAGATGGTGTTTATGTAACAGACGAAAAAGATGTTCTTAATTGTCTCTTCGACACACACTTTCCAGGTTGTATCGATCCGGAGTTGATCAATGTTCACAGATCTCATTCTGGTGATTCGGACTCGTGGGCGTTAGCATGCACATTGGTTTCCACTGAATCGGTCAAGTGGGCAGTTGACAGCTTTGCTCCATACAAATCACCCGGAAAAGATGGAATAGTTCCCGTGCTACTGCAAAAGGGATTTGATATTCTTAAACATGTCTTGAAAAAGATTTTGCATTCCAGTCTTGCTACCGGGTATATCCCGAAAGCATGGCGAGAAATAACTGTTAGATTTATTCCCAAAGGGGGGCGCTCAAGCTATGAAGAAGCCAAGAGTTTTAGGCCTATCAGCTTAAGTTCTTTTCTTCTGAAAGCTTTGGAACGGATAATCGATCATCACATCAGGAACGTTAGTTTAGTTGAATATCCACTGCACAAAATGCAACATGCATATCAGTGTGGGAAATCCACGATCACTCTGCTTCACGATGTTGTTTACAACATTGAGAAAGCCTTCTCGCTCAAGCAATCTAGCTTGGGTGTATTCCTGGATATTGAGGGTGCTTTTGACAATGTGTCCTTCCAGTCTATTCTGGAAGCGACGCGCGGTCATGGGATACCTGCATGTATCTCAGGTTGGATAAACGCAATGCTTAGTAACCGCATACTTTGCTCGTCACTGCGACAGGCTGAGATACGGAAGTTGAGTGTTTGCGGTTGTCCTCAGGGCGGCGTTCTGTCACCTTTGTTATGGAACTTAGTAGCTGACGGCTTGTTGAAGAAGCTCAATGAGCTTGGATTTCCAACCTACGGGTTTGCTGACGATTACCAAATACTAATTACTGGATTTTGCATCGGAACAATCTTTGACTTGATGCAACAGGCATTAAGAGCTGTCGAACAGTGGTGTCGACAAGTTGAACTATCAGTTAACCCAAGCAAAACTTCAATGGTTCTTTTCACGAAGAAGCGAATAACAACCGGGGTTCGTCCCTTGCAGTTCTTTGATTCTGAGCTGCTGTGTGCAGATCAAGTCAAATACGTTGGAGTCATATTGGATTCCAAACTGAATTGGTCTGCTCACATTGAGTTCAGAGTCAAGAAAGCGTGCATGGCCTTCGGGCAGTGCAGACGAACTTTTGGAAAGACCTGGGGTCTCAAACCTAAATACATCTATTGGATTTACACGACAATTGTACGTCCAATACTGTCATACGGATGCCTTGTGTGGTGGCAGAGGGGAGAGGTGGTGACCGTCCAGTCAAAGCTAAACCATCTGCAAAGAATGGCGCTCATGGCGTTGACTGGTGCTTTCACCACGACTCCGACTGCTGCTCTTGAGGCACTTCTAAATATCAAACCATTACACATACACTTAAAACAAGAAGCACTATCATGTGCATACAGACTGCAGGTTACTGGGCTTTGGAACAGTAATCATGTTGATCTTGCTACCAGTCATACACGATTGTGGTCACAAATGGTTACATGGGGTGAAGATATTCTTGCTCCCAGCGATATTACACTCACTTGTAGTTTTCCTTACAGGACATTCCATGTTAAGATTCCCTCTCGAGAGGAGTGGTTGTCTGGCTTTATGGAAAGACAACAACAAACGCAAGTGGTTTGTTACACTGACGGTTCTCTGATGGAGGGACGTGCTGGTGCTGGTGTCTACTGTTGTGAAATGAGACTGGAACAATCTCACTCACTAGGTAGATACTGTACTGTATTCCAAGCAGAAATCTTTGCGATTATGTGCGGGGTGCAATCGGCCCTTCAACTGAGTTTGTCCGGCAGAGTTATAAACTTCTGCTCCGATAGTCAGGCTGCAATCAAGGTCCTTAGCTCAGACAAATCCCGGTCCAAGCTAGTGATCGCGTGCCGAACCCAAATCGAAGAACTAAGCATTGTCAACACTATCAACCTTGTCTGGGTGCCCGGACATTGCGGTATTACTGGAAATGAATGGGCTGACGAATTGGCCAGGGCAGGTTCAGCGATTGACTTCGTTGGTCCTGAGCCCGCGCTGCCAATTTCGACAAGTTGGATAAGGGAAAAAATACGGTCCTGGGCTTCGTCCGAGCACCGCAATTATTGGAGAAATCTACAAACGTGTCGCCAAACAAAGGCGTTTCTAGAACAACCATGCCCAGTGGTTTCGAAAAATCTCTTACATTTTTCGAAGCTCCACTGCGGCATGCTGACCAGGGCTTTAACCGGCCACTGCAAACTCAATTATCACATGGCAACTATTCAGCGCGCTGAGTCTTTTTCATGTGATCTTTGTGAATCCGACTACGGAACCTCATATCATCTGATATGCAACTGCCCAGCGCTAGCGCAATTGCGATTACGAGTCTTCAGCCGTCCTTATATAGACGAAACCATGTTTGGTCGACTGAAACTCAGAGACATACTAAAGTTTCTTATCCAATGTGGTAAAGAGCTTTAGGCTTATTCGCAGGCAAGTTGAACTACTTGTGAGTTTAACTTACCTGTTGTTTATTTTTTGTTTTGTGCTGTTATTTTTCCCACCCTTCCAAGTCTACTTCCCCACACCTCCTTGTCCTTTCCTTCCGCTCAGGAAATGATGAAAACACACGGCAAGGCACAAATCCCCGACTATGTACGGGGAACGTGCCATTTGAGCCAATATATTCTGATTCCTGATAGTTTTGTTTTGAATTTTATATGTCAAGGGGAGCATGAAGAGAAGTTTTCTCAATCCTGTAGCTGCCAATGATTCTAAGAAGCTAAGAAGAAATTCATCTAAATCACTAAATTTAGTTTGGTTGATTCCGAAGTGAAAATTTAATTCAGCTTCCAAACTAAGTCTACTAGTTAGCAACATTAGCTAACTAATGTAGCAAGTTAAATCCGCATACAAAATCTGTTCGTATTTTTGCGAACTTGAAATTGAAATTCTGCGAATCGTAAAATTTACCTCATGAAAAACCGCATCAAAAGTAACTTGTTTGAATTTAAATTCATTTCTCTTGGGAATGGAGGATCAATTGTTTTCTCTAAACAATGGGTTTTAAACATAATGCTACGTCGCATAACTTCTGACCCTACCCTCCCCCTCGTCACACTTCGTCACAAATTTGGTATACCCTCCCTACCCCCCAAAATGCTACGTCATTTATGCATGGCCCCAATATATATATATATATATATATATATATATATATATATATATATATATATATATATATATATATATATATATATATATATATATATATATATATATATATATATATATATATATATATATATATATATATATATATATATATATATATATATATATATATATATATATATATATATATATATATATATATATATATATATATATATATATATATATATATATATATATATATATATATATATATATATATATATATATATATATATATATATATATATATATATATATATATATATATATATATAGCTCCTTGGGTTCTCCATGGCCTCGATAAATCTGCTGGCAATAAAGTTTTGTTACGTGGTTCGCGTGGCTGGATAATTTGGATTTCGTCGTTAACTGCTTTCCCCTCAAGATTGGATCGTCTCGATGCAATTTCGTTCGAGATTAATTTTCTCCGGATTGTTTGGTTGTTGCTGTTCCAGATTGATGGTTACGTTGGTTTTGTTGAGTTTTGTTCTTTGCTTGTTCCAACTATAGACTGCTATGCAGATGCCTAAAATGATACAAATGGAAGATAACCCCAAACTAGCAGATGTTTGGAGGGAATGTCGGTATTTGATAAACTAGAGTTGTTCTGGATTTTTGAAGTGCAACTTCTTCAATTCCTGTAGGTCCATTTCTATTTCGAAATTGTCTTGTTCGATTTTGACTCCATCTATAGGTATTATTGTTGGCAATGCTTTCGTGGAGAATGTGTAGGTGCTAGTTTTTTGCGTCTAGAAAGATTGTGCAGTTCGAGAAGAAAATATAAGGGGTGGCATTCCGCCTCTCGATTCGAATTAATCGATTCGAAACGTTTTGAAGTCGTTTCGACTAAATTACGGCATTACGTATCGCATTCGACCAAGCGTTCGAGCTTGTTAGATTGCGGTACTAGATTTCGACTGCCTGTTCGAGCGAAAACTGTCAAATAAGAGTATACACTGAGAAAAAATATTTTTAATTCTGCTACGTTTTATAAAACCAACTTTGGTAAAATATGGTAACCAACCAATTTTGGACCCCTAGAGGAAGTGAAATTACGTGAACGTCAAAAAATGTTTGCTTGCCTATGTTTTTTTATGCAATACATGCACGAGTCTGCTCCAAAATTACTGCTCTCGAAAGAAAACTGTCAATAGATGTTTTATATATTGACATAAACTCGAAAATGACATTTCTTCACAGCATGAATTTTTCATATTTCGAACCCTTCCAAACAAATTTGGACAGTGTTCCAAGCGTATTTTGGACACACTGAACGTGACCGAATATATTTTGGAAACAGTGAAGTTTTTTCTACTAAACTGACCTACTGACTCGTTCTCTTTGCAGTATATTTAATGCATGAAAGAAGAACATAAGCAAATCAGCGACTGCCAATCAAAAATGGTACATTAATCTTTATATGGAAGGATGACTGCATGAAGTATTTTTTTAGTTCTATCATTTTGAGAAATAGAAAAACTTTCGGTACAATTAGGTTACTGCAGACTTAACAAAGCAGCATTAAATGTTATGCAATAGAGTTAACAATAATTTCGTGTAACAATTCATCTGTAGCAGTATTATGGAGAAACATCCTCAACTGGATTATAAATCAAGATTCAAAGTTCGTCAGGAATCTTCTTATACTAAATATTAATTTTTATTTCCTTTGTTTACGGGGTGGTTTCTTGTTATTCTTTCTAAGCTCAGTTTTTCTTTGTTTCTCTTCCTTTACTTTCCTTTTTTCTTCAGTTTTTGCCTTGTGGTATTCAACTGCTCGGCGCAATGTTAAAACAGCAGGACTACGTCGCTTGAATCGTGATGTTCCTGTTCGTGTGAGTGTTTCAGGCGATTCTAGGAATTCAGCAAGCACACTCTTATTATCATTATTTATCTGTGATGTGTCTCTTAGATTTGTCAACATATAGCTCGTCGAATTCAACAAATTCAAACTACAAATGTTCTTCAACATGGATTTCAGAAGTCTCCTCTTTCGTTATATTATGGTCTTCAATGAAATGTTCCTCAATCGTTTGATTTTCGACATCCATTGGTTTGAACATTTTTAAATAATTTGACCAAAAAGAACAGGCGACCTACCTTTACGAAATTTTTCACTTTTTGATTATTCTAACTCGATAAACAAATAGCTATCACACTATTTATTTAAGATTTTTTAGATCACACATTTCGAAGAAACCATAATGCATGCATGCATAATACCAAATCAGAAAAACTAATTAAATCGATAAAAAATATTATAATTGTACATTTAAATCCAATTTAAAAATGTATCATTTTCACCGGTTCCTCTTGGCTATCGTTGCAACATGAAACGTTTTCGGTGATATTTTTGAAAACTGTGGATTCTATTTAATTTTTAACAATTAGAGATGAACTAATGATATTGAAACTTAATAGACAACCCAAGGAATGTAATTGCTGCATAAAACCAAACAAATGCAGAGAAACTTGGCAGTGTAGGAGGCAAATACATTAACAGGGTCCAAAATATGTAGGGGTCCAAATTAGGTTGGTTACCCTACAGGAATCGTTTTAATTTTAGTTTTTAGTTGCTTGTTATCGAAATATATGTGGATAAGTTTCGCAAATATAACATTTTTTTTCTAGTACACAATAGGGGTGAGCTCTTTGAAATAAAATAGATATTGTCAAACATAAACCCAAAAAGATCCGATGTAATACGGAAATACGATTTTTTTTTTCTTTTATGTACGATAATTAAATTTACCCTTTCCAAAAATATTTATACTATATGAAACAATTGATAAAAGAACGAATCATTTCGTTTCATTGACGAAAAATAGTTTAGACATCGATGATAACTTTTATGCACCGTACGGGCCAATCAACGTCAAATTTCCAAATAAAATTTTAGTTCATTCCCAATTTCTTTCTTGCATTCTTCAGCTAAAAATATTGGACAGGTATTTTTGTTACGGCTGAATATAATATTTACTTCAAGGTATGAGCTTTCAACTTTTGAAGTAAGAAAAATTGAACATTTTTCAATCGCTGATAGCTCGTAAAGTATTTGATGCATGGAAAAAATATTAAATATAAAAAGTTGCATTTTCGCATGAGCTTGCCGGAAAAATTGAGATTTTTTTTTAAAGTTGGATCAAATTTTTTGCTTATTTTTTCTTCAAATAATAAAAATCATGTTAGAAATATAGTGTATAAATTTTGCACCGGATCTCAAAATATTTTGCGAGATATTACAAATATAACATTAAAAAGGGCAATTTTACATTAAACGCCATGTTATGGGACAGCTTTAATTGAAATATCTCGTAAAGTAATAAAGTTCTCAATATAATTATAAATATTTTCATTGAATAAAAAACTTATTAGTCCGAGCTTGTTTTTTCGATATGTTTCCATCATTTGCAGAATTCATAACATAAATAACAAAAAAAACTATTTCAGATTTTTATTGGTGAGTTCTATCGAAAACGCACTTTTGATTATTAATAAATTTTTCGTACAACTAAGAGTTTCCGAGTTATCAGTGGTTGAAAAATGGGCCAATTCATAAAATTCAAAAACTTATAACTTCAAAAAAATCTATCGTATTCAGCCAAAACAAAAAATAGATGTAAATTATTTTATGCTAAGAATGCAAGAAAAAAATTTTGGTAGAAATTAAAATTGTGGTTGTAAATTTGACACGGAATAACCCGTAAATTAAATATGTAAAACTACTCAACTTTTCGTTCATCAAGATGCCATTAGACGAACCGAACTATTTACAATGCACGAAAATGCTTCGTTGCAGAAAACGTATAATGATAATATAAATAATATAAATATTTATGAGAAATTTCACAGAAATCTTAAAACTAGGGATTCAATTCTATTTACAAGATGGAGGACAAGAGTTTCAATAAAGAGTAAAAATTATAGCTATCTCAAAACTAGGAATACAGAATAATAATTTGAATTTTTTAACTAAAACTTATGCTTGGTCAAGATATTCAGAGGGTGGCTTATTTCCGCATCAGTGTAGCAGCAGTTGTATCAAGGACAGGGGAGAGACAGGGAAAAAAGAGCAAAACTTGCAACTTTCGCTCGATCGGGGGGGATCAGCGAAACAAATTTGCGCCTCAGTCTAGTAAGTCGTCGAGTACCGGATTGGCGAATGGTATTCTTCGGACCCGCGGGGAATCCTTCAAAAGTCATCGGACCTCGAGTCGCTCTCGCTTCAGTTTCCTTCTATGCAGGCGTAGTGGTAAGGGCGACGGCGGGTACATAGTGGCACTATGGAGCTGATCGGTTCCACAAGGCAGGAGGAAACTCTAAAAACGAGAAATAAAAGAGAGGGGCTAAATTGGGATATTTACCGTTTTTATGAAGGTATAAATAAGGGACATATAGGGGAAATCACGAGTTGCCAGCATATCTCGGACTGGTACATTGGGTGGTCTAGTACATAGCATATTAATGACACAGAGAACAGACATATAAGCTAGAACAAACTTTCCCGAAAAACCTGTGTAAACATTTAAATGAAAATACGTTGAAAATCACCATCGCATACAGGTTTGCATGCGTGAGTCGACATTGTATCCAAGTTTGCATACAAGTTCCGTATAGCGATTGCTGTCCGATCGAAGCGCCGACCAGTGGCAAGTTGATACTTGCTGCTATCATTTCAAAGCGACAGTTTAATTTCTTACACAAGTTGAAAACTTTACTTGTATGTCAGTTCTCAGTATTAAAGTCCTGCAGTCCGTTTACAAGAAAACTTGACAGCCGAACAAATCGAAATGATTCCAGTTCTTGACCAAACTCTGGCCGCTATCAATGGCGATGAAACAATGATTACCAGAGCTTTTTCCTGGCTTAAATCGTCTTTCAATCCGGCACCCGAAGAATTCTTTTTGATGTCTCTGAGAAGACAAATCGAAGTTTGAATTTGCTTCTGCTTGAGTTCTCTTTCCAGTGGCATTTTTAAAACGCACTGGTAAACCTGGTTTAAAAGTTTAAAGTTTAAAGCGAGCGTGAAGAAATCGGCTCAAAGTGATTGAGGAACCAATTCAGGGTCAATGGAAATAGTACGAAGATTAACATGGCTTCACGCCTGGACGCTAAACGGCGACTTACCTGCCGAGTTTAGCATCTTACATAACAGGGAGTATGGAAGTTCGCGCTCAAACTGATATTATTTACACCAACCGATCCGTTGTTTTTCATATAACAAATGGTCAAATAGAGAAATTTGTAATCAACGGTAGTTTTTTCAGTTGTTTCGATCCTAAATTTCAGATCGAGATATAACGATTGTCATTGGAGATTTCCAGGTACTTATTTTTAAATCAGGAATAGCGTAGGGAGCTACCTGTGACCATTTACGTTTCTGGCTTACTTCAATGACGTGTGCTTAGTGCTAATAACTCCTCGCCTGTCCTGCACAGATGATTTCGTTTCATCCGCTAAATTCATCCCAACAACATCATGTAGCCTTCACTGATGGTTACGAATCAAAAACTGTGTATGTGCAAATCTGAAGAAAAGAGCTCGGTGATCGAATTCACATGAAAGATTTTTTGACTGAGCTATGCCTGCCGGACCCCAACAATGTTTTTCGATTAAGAATTGATGGATAGTTCCCTTTGAACTGTCCTGGTTTTTTACTCGTTTGATATGGTCACCCTACCCAAGCATGTTCATAATTGGTTCACGTTACTCTCGCTCACTACCTTTTTCAATGCTTGGGCATTATTTTAGTTTGATATAACTGTATTCTTGAACTGCTTACCACAAAATTTTAATATATCTCGCTGTTTAAGTTGATGCACCGAAACATCAAAATGCCTAGCTGGTAGTGCCCAACCCAAGTAACCAATAAGCATTATAACGTAGCCTAATATCTGCTTTAAATCCACATATAAAGCTATCCTAAAAAGCCATGAAGCCCTACATACTTATATAATGCTGATAATATGCCAGAAAAGGCGAAATATAGTGCTATTACTGTGCAGAGATTGACAGCTCGTTTCTGCAGTACTAATGCTATTATATAGCAAAAGCACACAAATGTTGAATTTGATAGCCTTATATTGGCACTACTAATGCTATTGAAAAGCTTCAGTTGGTTGTCATTGTCCGCCATGTTTTTAAAACCATTTCTTATGTTTCCTTTCGGTATGATGAGCAAAAAGGAAAAATTTTAAAATAAAATATTCTGTTCAAAACCGTAATTGACTCTGTTCTAATGCATTGTAATGAATATCCTTAATGGGTTTTCGTTCTCACATGATATGAATGTTGACGTAAATTACCTTTAGTAAGTCTCGAACTGAGGAACCTTGCCCCGTCCTTCAGTTTATATATATATATATATATATATATATATATATATATATATATATATATATATATATATATATATATATATATATATATATATATATATATATATATATATATATATATATATATATATATATATATATATATATATATATATATATATATATATATATATATATATATATATATATATATATATATATATATATATATATATATATATATATATATATATATATATATATATATATATATATATATATATATATATATATATATATATATATATATATATATATATATATATATATATATATATATATATATATATAAGGTGTTTGGTTCATGGTTAAGAACTTCTCTAGGGGTGATTGACTGTCATGTTTGGAGAAAAAATCGTTCTACACATACCATCAAAACTCAACCATTACAGTTATTGAACTTTTTGCGTTAATAACTTATTTGTCTTAAATTACCTCTAACTCAAAAAAATACTTTGTATTTCAAAAATTTTAGATCCACTGGGAAGGTGAGAAAATTTCGCATCGAGTGATGCCCTCACATGTTTCAGCTAATGAGCTTAAGTAGCCTTTACAAAGTAATTTATTGAAAATTAAACAATTTTAATCGATTTTTCGTTCATTTCTTGAAAATCCTAATAGTTACCCTCATCATTTTAATAATCCAGATTGTTAATCTTGAAGAGCTGCATAATTCGTTCTTTGACTTGATACACTTACCTTTTCTTATTTTCACAACATACAAACAAAGTGCGCTTTTTCCATAACATAATTGTTACCAAGAGAGTTACAAATACTATACAGTAACAAAGCGTGCTACTTGGGTACCGTGAAGGACGGGGCAAGGTTCCTCAGTTCGAGACTTACTAAAGGTAATTTTCGTCAACATTCATATCATGTGAGAACGAAAACCCATTAAGGATATTCATTACAATGCATTAGAACAGAGTCAATTACGGTTTTGAACAGAATATTTTATTTTAAAATTTTTCCTTTTTGCTCATCATACCGAAAGGAAACATAAGAAATGGTTTTAAAAACATGGCGGACAATGACAACCAACTGAAGCTTTTCAATAGCATTAGTAGTGCCAATATAAGGCTTTCAAATTCGACATTTGTGTGCTTTTGCTATATAATAGCATTAGTACTGCAGAAACGAGCTGTCAATCTCTGCACAGTAATAGCACTATATTTCGCCTTTTCTGGCATATTATCAGCATTATATAAGTATGTAGGGCTTCATGGCTTTTTAGGATAGCTTTATATGTGGATTTAAAGCAGATATTAGGCTACGTTATAATGCTTATTGGTTACTTGGGTGTGTCTTATTCGGACCTCAGTCGCATGATGGAATGTATTATCTGCAGAATGAGTTATTCACAATTATTCTTAGATTATTACATATTTAATATCTAAGTAATTGTTTAAAACAACACAACTTCGAAACCGTTTTTCTCAAATCTTTTGGAAAATAATCATAGCGAGCACTGCCCTTTTCAAAAAAAATGCCTAATTTTGCATTGAAATTTTGGTTTTCAGGATTTTTTCAGGAAACTGATAGCTTCCAGAAGCAAAATTTTTTTCAGCAATTGATGACGCAAATATTTAAAAGCTAGTTCGTTAAAATAGCCATTTTTATTCGCTGGTTGGACATTTTTTAACTGGACCGCTTTTTAGTTGGACCGTTGTCCAACTAAAAAGCATCTGAATGTCAAAACCTTATGTCAAATTTACTTTGACAATTAATCTGACAATTATTAGAGATGTGAATTGATGCATTTATAGCGGTAAGCTTGAATCTAGTTGGTACCGCCACACGGTACTATCTTTGATTTTAGGCCCATGTTTAGTCCGGCCTAAGACGTTAGTACCTGTCATTACAGAAATGGCTGCATCCTGAAGCCAAATGAAAACAGTGTAAAAGGCCGCCATGTTCCTTTTGCATACATCTCAATAATTTGAATCAACTTTTCGAACTTTATGTGCAATATTATGGCACATGTTGCACAAAAATCATATGAGGGCAAGTAAGCAAGTTTTATCCCGTACGAAAAACAGGTGTAATCGAATTTTATATGCATTTTTTTAAATATTCTTTATCGTCGTATATCTAGAAGGTGCTACACGCTCATTTCAAAATGCCACATCGAAGAGTTATATTGTAGGTTAGCAGAAGTCGAATCATATTGAAACAAACTGTTGAACGAAATTTTATAATTGGATTCAGAGATGAAAATTGTTTTCGTTCGTTAGTTTACCTATGGCTATCAAAATGAGTGAAGTTTAATTTGCTCACATTTTTTAGTTATTTTAACATGAGGAAAAGAATCACATATAATCACAATTTGTTCCCTTTTCTAGTTGTATCTTCTCTCAAAGAACACCATAAGCAAGTGGAAGTTTATTTATATTTTTACTACTTTCGAAAGAGTTCAAGACTAAGATTGAATAAAAAATAGTAAATGAAGCCATGTCATATAGCCTATATAACACTTTTAAATATGACAGCAAACAAACTGTTACAAATATTATCATTTTTATCGTTATTTAAATGTTATCTGAGCTTGTTTGTATTGTTTCGTAATTTATAATTTTCTAGCATATCGTGAACGATTTGCATTTCCGCTGTAGTACAAATTTTCGTTTAATTCTTTATGATAGAACAGATATGCACAGGGTATGAAAGAGCTGTGAAAGCTGAAACTAGACAGATGACTTGGCAAAATTACGCAAAAACTTGAATACGGAAAAATAGCTTAAATCGTGTCGGAAGTTAAGGGGTATTGTGTAAGGTATAATCGGCAAAAAATTGGACACTTTAATTTTTTTGCGATGCAAAGATTGTCTTTTCAGTCAGGCGCCACATCGAAAACTGTACACCATAACTCAAAATCTACTGGACCAAACGTTGAGACATTTGCACAGTTGTTTTTCACAGCATTTCACAAGTAGTTAAGGGAGCTTTTATTTTTTGGTCGATTTTCGATTTTTTCGTAGTACTTTGAAACCAAAATCCGATTATTGCTAAAACAACGATTAACATGTTATTGTAAAATAATAATATTTATCAGTTTGCAAAAAGCTCTTGTAGTTGCCTGGACAATGATGTAAAGAAGAAGAAGAACTGTGCAAAATTCAGAACGATTGGTCCAAGAAATTTTGTCTGCATCCAGTATCAGGTTCAATTTGTAAATTTATAATTGTCAATTCATTATCAGACAGATGGCAGACTATAGGAAATAACTAATCATAATTTTTATTAATTAAAATTACTGAACTTTTGGTATTTCAGGCTTGATTGGGTAGTCGTGCTGATAATTTGAATTACTCCATTTTCAGCAAAGTAGGTCTGCCAAATTCTATATGCATGGTTAGTAGACTAGTTGGGTAGGATCGTATAATAAGCCCCACCAGGCTAAAATTTCAGATTTCCATACAATGGACGACATAATTATCTGAAGCAAATAAATAATTTTTATGGCATTTTTCATGTGTTGCAGAACAGCAACTGATACAAACTTTTCAAAAGATGTAAGCTTCCACTATTTTTCTATAAGCATTTGATTTAATTTGGAACAGTCAGATTTGGCTGAACTGACTACTAAGTGTAATGTTAGAGAAGCTCTTCAAGCCCTTGGAGTGGCTAGCGCCTAACAATACAACTCTATAACGTTCTCGATAGTATGCACCATTATTAGCAAAATAACGTTTTAGTCAATTATGGATCTTAAATAATAAATTCTTTAAGCGGTTACTCCACTGTACAATTTTAAAACAATCGATTTTCTATTTATTAGTCAAAAATGTGCTTTAGGATGTAAAAAATGATATCCCAAAACATGGAGAACGAAAACAATTCAAAAATATTCAAATCTCGACAAACATATGATTACGGCATATAAGCCAACTGTCAAAATTCACTTTGAGAGGAATTTCTGGACAAACCGTTACTCACCAAGCACAAACGTTGGTAGTAAACGTAAGAGAAAAGTTTTCTCTCTCATTAACTGATGTGGACTGTATTCAGCCAGTAACGGTTTGTCCGGAATTTCCTTTCAAAGAGAATTTTGACAGTTGGCTTTTACGCCGTAATCATACGTTTGTCGAGAAATTTTCAATTTTGCCGCAACGTGCCGCAAAGAAATGTATAACCCAGGTGTACTGCAAACTTTACCCGCGTTTTTCTCGAAACCACTGGCCGGAAATGTAACTCGAACAAATTATTTTTGGTCGCTTTGAAATTTTCACAGTATATTCAAAATTGATTTCTCCAGTCACGTACGCAGTATTAAATTTTTTATTGCTTATCTTTTTATTGATTAACGATTTTGTGTAGATTTTTATGACATTTTCTACGTTTTATCACTCAAAACTGCGCCATTTTACTTAAAATCAAAATATCGAAAAATTCCTACGTACATCGCTATTGACATAAGGAATCAGAAAAACTTTAGGTTTGGCGCTAGGTGAAAAATCACGGGAGATAGATTTCCGACCATGGACCCCTTCCAAAAACGCGCATGAGGTGAAAATGCTGCAGAGCCGCCATCTTGTGATGAAATTGCTCGAAAAAATTATTTTATTTGATGCAATACTTATGTTATAAATCCCATTCAACACGAGTTCGATTTACCATTTTATTGAGCAATAAAAAAATTCTGGAAATAATCAGACTATTAAATGGCATGAACAGTGAATTTTAAATTAACTTTATTGTACAGTTTTTTACATAGCCGTGTATTGCTGATCAGAACGCAGCAATGCAAATGGCAGCATCATGTTACCGGAAGAAGACAAAAATATGCAAAAATTTGTCATGTTTCTCCTGCACACATTTCGTTATTTTCAATCCTCTCTTCGGATTTCTTCTGGATAAATATGGCCCCCCTTTTCTCGCAATAAAGATGGCAATAAATAAGACAGTTTATCAGGAAGGAAAGACAAGCACTGTCGAACTACACTAATAAAATAAAATACCAATTAATGCGTCGAAAACTACTCATTTTCAATAAAAGTGGAATAACCCATTAAGTGGGTAAAGAGTTCGTATCCATAAATGAATACAGCTCTTGTACGTCAACCTGGGTATGCTTTACCCTTTATTTTTCGCAGAACTGTTACAACAAAACGCGTGAAAAATATCCATTCATGATAATCGTACCAGAATGAAAAATACTGTCAATAGAATTATTTCTGAATTAAAAAAACATAAAATAACATTCATTTCACATTATTGTCTCCTTAACTACTTAACAAAATAAAACTGCCAACTGGATATATTTTTGGTGGCTGGATCTTTTGGCTGCTCTAAAAATGCCAAACTTGCGCATATTTGCAACATCCTCAGTAGTTTAAACAGCCGTTTTTACGAGCATTGCCGAAATGTTCCGTTTCCGCCACGTACTCAGATGCAGGCCGGTAATTTGCAGGTTCCGCTACGAACCTTAGTTTGCAGGTAAACTCGCTTAAAATAATTCTTAATGACTTTTCACTCATTATTAAGATCAGTATATCCATTGACATTATCTCATCGAGTAGTTGTGAAATGAATAAAAAGCACCCATTGTTAGAAGCAAAAAATACCCATGTTTTGACAGCTCGAATAACTTCCGAAAATGAGCAATTTGAATACGTTTTTTTACCGTGTTTATCTACCCGCATTTTTTTATTTCCTCGTTCTTTCCTTCTCTTTACACGCTTGATTCCCATTGCACATCAAAGGGTTACAGTAGACTTGGATAAATTGAGATCAATTCAATCAATTCAGATCAAAGTTGTTTTTGTGAATTAGAAGCAGAACTACAATAGGAATTGTTTTGATTCTTTTCTTTTTGCTTATCGCTAAGAGAATAAGCGGGACCATTTAATTCGTTAATATAAATCGATAACATATTTTCACGAATTATTGCCCATATATCTATTGTATCACACATCAAAGAAAGTAAATAACGGAAGAAAATTATTGTTTTAGGGGATAGATCCAAACAAATGACAATTGGATATAGATCGTAAAATGCAATATTTTATGAATTTTCCTACACTCGTGGTTAGCAAATTGAATCAGAATGTTAACAGCTTAGAAATTAGCTCCACAAATACTTCAAGCTAAGAGTAAATAATTGATTTAAATATATGCAATGTTCCAATAAGAATAAAATCACATAAAACATCTGAACACAAAATATTTTGAAATTTATTGTGAACACAACGGTGATCAATATATTTATTTCGATTTTTGGCATATGCATCAATAGTTCTGAACAACCGGTACGTTATTCCAAAACATTGCTTGAACCGCGAATCAGAAAAGAATACGACATATTAAAATATTAATTAACTCTATAGAAATAATTAAACAGGTATAAGATTCTGTCAGTTGTATTGGTAAAAATATATTGCTAGGATGTTTTAAACTCTCATTTATGTTTTAATGTACTTATTATTTTATTCATAAAATCACAGAAATTTTGTTAGCAAATAAAATCGTTCCAATTGCATTGATGCATTATAGAAATATATCTATATTCTGTCTGCCACAGTGCAAAAAAATAAATATAAGGCTCGTGAATATAAATGATCATTCTGTCAAAGTTTAATTTTTTTGTTTGATCTTTGTTTACTTTTTATTTAAACCTCGCTGAAAAACGTGTATAATTTTAATTCGCAGGCCTTCATTGATAATTGATCTTTATTTCAAACTTGTGAAAATTCACTTGAAACGAAAATAAATGTTCTCCCCCACGTCGATAGGTATCATGTTCAATTAGAATGACACTCACAGTTCATTTTAAATTCAAATTGAAATATTTTAACCAATTTTTTAATCAAAATTTGAAATCTTGACAAACATATAATTCCGGCTTAAAATCCAACTGTCAAAATTCTCTTTGAAAGGAAATTCCGGACAAACCGTTACTCGCCAATCACAGATGTTGGCAATAAACAAAAGAGAAAAATGTTCTCTTCCATTAACTGCTATGGACTGTGTTTATCCAGCGACGGTTTGTCCGGAATTTCCTTTCAAAGAGAATTTTGACAGTTGGGTTTTAACCAGTAATCATATTTTTGTCGAGAAATAACTATCATGGCACCAATTACAGCCGATGGTTCAGCCACCTCTAACTCGATGAGCGCCTATTCATACTGAATAAAAACATGCATATGTATATCAATTTATTTTCTTTTGTGCATATTATGTCACTACAAAGTACTGTACATAATCGGCCAACTTTCAACTATCCAACACGTTAAAGTTCTACGTTCAGAAACATATCGGCAACAAGTTGACAAAATTGTTCTCAAACCCTATGGAACGAGAGATTTGACGAAGAAAAGCTATTTTACTGCAAGAAATTATCGGAATGAATTTACTCATTTTCTTTAACTTGAATTTGTTGTTTTTTAACATTGACGTGTAACGCAGATCAAAACGCAGCCATATAAATGACAGCATCATTTGATTAAAGCTTACCAAATATTTTAGGCCGGTTTAAAAGTTAGTCCGGTTTAAAAACAGTTAGTACGGCTTTGTGCTTACGGCTATGACTACTAACGTCTCCTTTGGAGAGTTTTTGGCAGCTGTCAGTCGGTCCAACTAACGAATAAAACTAGGGTGACCATATCAAACGAGTAAAAAACCAGGACAGTTCAAAGGGAACTATCCATCACCTCTTGATCGAAAAACATTGCTGGGGTCAGGTAGGCATAGCTCAGTCAAAAAATCTTTCATGTGAATTCGATCACCGAGCTCTTTTCTTCAGATTTGCACATACACAGTTTTTGATTCATAACCATCAGTGAAGGCTACATGATGTTGTTGGGATGAATTTAGCGGATGAAACGAAGTCATCTGTGCAGGACAGGCGAGGAGTTATAAGCACTAAACACACGTCATTGAAGTAAGCCAGAAAAGTAAATGGTCACAGGTAGCTCCCTACGCTATTCCTGATTTAAAAATAAGTACCTGGGAATCTCCAATGACAATCGTTATATCTCGATCTGAAATTTAGGATCGAAACAACTGCAAAACTACCGTTGATTACAAATTTCTCTATTTGACCATTTGTTATATGAAAAACAACGGATCGGTTGGTGTAAATAATATCAGTTTATACGCGAACTTCCATACTCCCTGTTATGTAAGATGCTAAACTCGGCAGGTAAGTCGCCGTTTAGCGTCCAGGCGTGAAGCTATGTTAATCTTCGTACTATTTCCATTGACCCTGAATTGGTTCCTCAATCACTTTGAGCCAATTTCTTCACGCTCGCTTTAAACTTTAAACTTTTAAACCAGGTTTACCAGTGCGTTTAAAAAATGCCACTAGAAAGAGAACTCAAGCAGAAGCAAATTCAAACTTCGATTTGTCTTCTCAGAGACATCAAAAAGAATTCTTCGGGTGCCGGATTGAAAGACGATTTAAGCCAGGAAGAAGCTCTGGTAATCATTGTTTCATCGCCATTGATAGCGGCCAGAGTTTGGTCAACAACTGGAATCATTTCGATTTGTTCGGCTGCCAAGTTTCCTTGTAAACGGACTGCAGGTCATTAACACTGAGAACTGACATACAAGTAAAGTTTTCAACTTGTGTAAGAAATTAAACTGTCGCTGTTTTCAACTTGTGTAAGAAATTAAACTGTCGCTTTGAAATGATAACAGCAAGTACCCAAGTAACCATAAACATTAAGCCATTGCACTATATTGGCTATACATTTGCACTAACGTTGCATTGAAACTCCATTACAGCATTAACAACGCAATAAAGCTCTATATTAGCATCAATAATGCATAACTGCACAGCCGACATATAGCATTAAAGCTTGCTCCATATGCGTATATAAAGCTGATATAACGCGTACATGCTTCAAGGATCTTTAAAGCATGTAAGCTTTACAAGTGCATTTAATACCATTATAGAGCAAATAAAAAGCTGATATAATGCTATTGTAATGCTGTGGGTTTATTTGTTATGCAACTCTTCTTGAAGATTATATTCGGCATATTTCATTTCAATCGAACATATGCAATATGGTCCAGGAAGCAAACGCAGCGCACTTACCGTGAAGGACGGGGCAAGGTTCCTCAGTTCGAGACTTACTAAAGGTAATTTTCGTAAACATTCATATCATGTGAGAACGAAAACCCATTAAGGATATTCATTACAATGCATTAGAACAGAGTCAATTACGGTTTTGAACACAATATTTTATTTTAAAATTTTTCCTTTTTGCTCATCATACCGAAAGGAAACATAAGAAATGGTTTTAAAAACATGGCGGACAATGACAACCAACTGAAGCTTTTCAATAGCATTAGTAGTGCCAATATAAGGCTTTCAAATTCGACATTTGTGTGCTTTTGCTATATAATAGCATTAGTACTGCAGAAACGAGCTGTCAATCTCTGCACAGTAATAGCACTATATTTCGCCTTTTCTGGCATATTATCAGCATTATATAAGTATGTAGGGCTTCATGGCTTTTTACGATAGCTTTATATGTGGATTTAAAGCAGATATTAGGCTACGTTATAATGCTTATTGGTTACTTGGGTAGCAACTTGCCACTGGTCGGCGCTTCGATCGGACAGCAATCGCTATACGGAACTTGTATGCAAACTTGGATACAATGTCGACTCACGCATGCAAACCTGTATGCGATGGTGATTTTCAACGTATTTTCATTTAAATGTTTACACAGGTTTTTCGGGAAAGTTTGTTCTAGCTTATATGTCTGTTCTCTGTGTCATTAATATGCTATGTAAATACGAACGGCTTCCTCTTTTCAATTTCCACGTAAGAGAAGAAGGTTGAGAGATTAAAAAAGATTTCGATCTGAACCAGAGGAAATAAGCGAAGCCTCAGTAAAGAAAAATATTTTAGGCTTACAGGGGAAAACCAGGACAAATCAAGCGTTTTCCTCGACTTCCCAGGACACCAGGACAGTCATTGAAAAACCAGGACATGTCCTGGGAAACCAGGACGTATGGTCACCCTAATAAAAATCGTTAGTTGGACAGAGGTGTTGCCCAACCAGCGAATCACGATTGTAGTCAAGACAAAAATGCGTTTTCGTGTTTGCGGGGTTGTCCGTGTACTTGTTAGTTAATTATTCTGTTATAGCACACAACTAGAGATAGGGAGAACACAATCAAAATAAAGTGTTTCCAGAAATTGTAGATGGCATAATTTTTAATCGGTTGATGCATTAAAATTTTTTAGTAATTCAATTTGATTCAAATTTCTTTGCTATATAAGATAATAAGCCGTATGAATAAAAATTAGCATTTGCTCAGGATAAGTTTGCTCTGCTCGATTCTGAGCAAAGTAGACTCTTATAGCATTTGCGCAAGTCGGTATGAATAAAAGTTTGCTTTACTCAGCATGAACCGTAGCAAGTTCGAATTTCGAACATAGCTTTTGCTCCGTCAAAACCGATTGAAAACAAAACAAAGTACGGTTTACACGACACATCAGGCTTCCGTCACCGGTACGGAACGTCAAGATTAGTTACATGCAGTTAAATAGAGGCATTCACGCACAACATCTACGGCACGGAACATTTTGACGTACAGCGCGTGTGAACGGGCACACGAGAAACGCATTCAACTTATGCTGATGGAACGGTGACGTTTCTTTGACGTTGACGGAACCTGATGTATGTCTGAATCGTCCTTAATAAAAACAATAATTGTTAAATTATTTACTATCATTTATCTTTACGGTTGCTCCCGCTTCGTTTACTTCAAAAACTCATCTAACTTATGTAAGATACATCGTGAATACAATTTGTGCTTGTGAGTGATCGACGAGAACACGAACTGATTGAAAAAATTCTGGGTTTTTGTTTGCATTGTCCTGAGGTAGGTATCAAAAAAGTTAGCCTCACAAATGTGTGAAATGTTTTCTATTGTAGAGCTGCTCGGCTATCACACGGCAATCAGTCACTACTTTTCGTTCACTTCGGTTCTGACATACAGAGCTGCCGAAGAAAACTGATACAGCAAATTCCAGGAGTGAAAACGGCTCGAGCAGAAAATCCGTTACCTAAAATGAAATACGGTCGTTCCAGGACAAGTAACAACCTACGCAGACCATCATCTAGTTCGCATGTGTTGAAAAATTACGTTCCCCTGTTGGCAAGAGAAGCCAGCTGGATTCAGGTGGTGATAACGCAATCGCTGAACGAACGTTTGGAATCTGCAGACCGTTATCAGTGGCTACCCGATCGGCACCAACATATTTTGGCATTGTGGCTGAAGAATTAGAATAAATAGAAAACACTATTATTGTTTGGTTTGAAACTAATGCTTAGTGACGACAATTTTCGCGACTGCAAATCGGTATAAGAATCCGAACACTTAGACGTATACATTGTGAACGAAGAGAAGAAGATTGTCGGAACTGGTTAAAATGGCTTGCCGATCGTCTGCAGCGACAAGATGACAAACATCTGTAGAGGATGTTAAGCAGAGATGAATTCCATTTTTAACAAAAACAGATCCGATGCTACGATTGCACAATCTACGTCGCCTTGTTTCTCTGCAACGAATGTGTGAAGATAATTATCCAGTCGATAATCAAGGAGGTCGTTAAAATTCAATTCAGCAAACGATTATGGAACCAATTAAGTCGTAATCAACCGTTGCATTTGCAATCTTTACAAAAATCACAGAATTCCGAACAGATTTTCGGATAGTTTGAACGGCTAAACAGGACACCACCACTCAATCCGTCCAAAAAGCCCGACCGTCGAAAAATGGATTGTACCTCTACATTCACAGAAATGATTAGATGATTGATGCGATTAGATTTAAAGTTTGCGACACTATTTTCACGTGTCCCTTGAAAATGAAGCTATGTTTGGAAGTAAAGTGACTTAACCTTCTTATGACAGTTGTCTTCCGTTTAACTCTATTATATATTATAGTGGATTCTCGTTACGATTGTTAATTTTGACATTCCACTAATTCGCTAACAAAAGGTCAAATTGTATAAAGCGACTGCTTACTTAGACCAAGCTGTGTATTTTAACAGAATTCACATGACTGGCCCTACGGTTGCGGAGCCTTCTATAGAAGTTTACCTACAATGTCTTCTACTTTTTCCAAGCAGCTTAAATAAGCCGTGTTGTGTCCGTAGTGTTTTTTCAACCGGCTAAAAAGTGCACTATGGACACCCTTTTCCGGTAATAAAAGCCAACCAGACAGGGCTAAGGGACCATTCATAACGCTACGTAACATGGTTTCACTGAATTTTTTTAAGAATTTGTCACGTAATAGGCGAGGGGTGGATAGACAAGTGGGAACGAGGAGGATTCAATGTTGGCGGTACGTTATTTATGAATGGTCTCTAACCCAGATTTCATAGTATCCTTTACGACCCTGCTGATGGCTAACCATAGTTGAGGGGGTTTAAAAGATTCTCAATCGTGAACGGTGCTCGGAACGCTGCTGAGTAAGCTCCCTAGTGATGCAGCGAACCTATCGCTCAAGGCATCCATTTTTTTCATCCAGGATCGGCTGTTTTGCTGAGGTCACCCCGGATTACTGTGAATTCAGTAGTTTCGGTTAGGCATTTCGATTCTTGAGTTTTCCACGAGAGAGTCTGTCGGATGAGTTGTGTATATAAACTAAGAATCAATCCGCTGCTCTAGCTGATAACAGAAAACAACAAATGGTGTAGTTCCGTGTCGAGAACTGGTGTCGCAAATGTAGTACCGTGGGTTTTTCACTTCCTGTATCAAACGAATGTCTGACGTAGTGTACTATTATTTTCATCACAAATCGTGGGGTACTGGTACTGATTGCGTCTCATTTTAAACTGTAATGGTTCGTTGCATGAGTTTGCAAGACACATGCTTAGTTTTTTGGTTGTTGTGTAGTATGTGTTGGAGATGAAGTTTTCTGCAGGTGCACTTTTCTAATAAAAAATGGAGTAGAGCAAATCAATCTACAGCATTATCGTAAAATAAAATTTCCATAGCATTGATTCATGAACCGTACTATGATGAAGAAAATTTCTACATTGCATAGTTATTGGGCACTATCTTCTTTGCTTATATAAAGATAGGAATGATGAATTCGCGTAAAATGCCTCGTGCATGCATTCCTGCTAATTTACGCGTATCTAATATCGAAGCTCACAACTCGCGATATGCTGTCATATTGTTCCGATTATCTTCCGCTTTACGAGTCGTTCCTGATGAATTCAAAAGTGTTGTATCACAGTGTAGATTTGGGCTTCTGTTCATAATGGGAAGTGATTACCATCGTGTATCGCTTGGCACAGCTCTTCATTCAGTCTAAGAGTACAAATCTAATTGGTAGGATTGAAATGAAACAACCATCTCTATCTGATCATAAATTTATAGTTTTTGATAATTTTGAACTCAAGCCAAATGGGGTGACATATCGTTCTAAATTTACAAACTGGTTTCTCTTTACGGAATATCAAGCAAACCAATTTTATAAATATTTTCTTACAATTGGCTGCTTAGATGACTTGGATGACGTCGTGGATACGACAAACTCATACGTAGCATGACACAAAGTAGCTTGGTATTATGAAATCTACTTCTTGACGAAGATTGAGCTTGAACGATGGAAGATTGGGCATTGGGGGTAGCTTGTAATGCCCATAAGAAATGTATTAGATCTGCCGAGCGGGTTGATTGGAAAAACCAATCTCTGCACAAAGCTAGCAGGTTAAATAAAATTCTCTTTAATTCCAGGGATAGCGTTTATGTAGCGGACGAGAAGAACGATCTCAATTTCTCGATTTCCTGGTTGTATCGATAAGGAACTGTACAATGTTTACAAACCCCATTTAGGTGATTCGGATTTGTGGGCGTTAGCTTGAATATTGTTCATCACGGGTATTTTTGTAACTGGCTTGACATGTAGGACATAAAGATGGATGGTTTGCACTATATTAAATTCCAAGATGGCGACTTCCGGTTCATTAGTATTCTTGATAATTTTTGGGTATTTTTGGAACTCGCTTGACAAGTAGATGATGAAACTGGACTATTTGAACCTTTGTGAAATTCAATATGGCGACTTCCGGTTGAGTAATAAACCCAATATGCAGGTTAAATAAAAATATGGGTATTTTTGGGACAGGACTGGCAAGTAGCTGATAAAAATGAACAATTGGAACCTTTGTAAAATTCTAGATGGTGACTCTCTGCTGTGCAGTATACATTAAAGACTCGATTTTATCTGCCCACGATTTCGGCAGCCCACGATTTTGTCTACTGAGATTCTATCAGCCGATTTTGTCAGCCTACCATGAAAATCCTTCAAGTCGAATACGAGTAAATGCTTTCTTGAGCTTATTTTTCTTATCTCAAAGATTCATAAAGAACCATAAAGGGTTATAGGGCTATGTCTAAGGACTAAAGACAAATATTTTAAGTATATTAAAATTTGTTAATTTTGTCAATCTTCCCATTTTATCAGCCTAAAATACACCAAGGGGCTGACAAAACGGGTTTTCACTGTACTCGATAACCCTAACAAAATGAGTATTTTTGGAACGCGCTTGACAAGTAGATGATGAAAATGGATATTTGGAACCTTTTTGAAACCCAAGATGGCGAATTCTGGACAATGAATATTTTCGATAATCCTAACTATATGGGCATTTTTTGTAACGGACTTGATAAATAAATGATAAAAATAGATGTTTGAAACCATTTCGAAATTCAAGATGGCGACTTCTGGTAGAACAATATTCTTAATAATCCTAATATTGGGTATTTTTGCAACGGTCTTGACGAGTAGATTATGGAAATGGTAGTTTGGTGCGTTAACTCCCCCTCTTTAATGCAATGCTTCGCAACTGCAATCTTTGCTCGTCACTGAGACCTGAGGTTGTCCTCAAGGTGGTGTTCTGTCACCTTTGTTTTCCAACCCGATTACCGACTTCGTGAGGAAACTCAATGAGTTTGGATTTCTAATCTACGGGTATTCTGGTGATCACCAAATACTAGTACTGTCTCCGAGTTCACGAATACTCAGAGAAGACGATAATTTGTTATGTTTTTCTTGTGTTTTAAGTCTATATAGCCGGCCATCGCGAGTGATTTACTTTTTCCCTAAACTACAACAATACTATACTATACTACCACGGCCGGCTGTTTGGAGTTCAAATTGTTGTAGTTTGGAATCAGGAATCAGTAGCGTCTGGCTCAAATGGCACGTTCCACATGTTGATCGGAGATTTGTGCCTTGCCAAGAATCCTCTTTTCATCATTTCCTGATGGGAAGGATTGGGGAAGTGGTAAGATTAGGGGTAAGGAAAATAATGACACAGAACAATTAAAACAGAGCATTCTGCACCCCCGGAGGAATGCTTAACGATCTGCAGGTGCTGCAATAGCAGGAATTAAACTTCCAACCCCCGGAGGGATTCTGAATTTTTATTGAAGCGGTGAGCGGATATCCCAAGTAACAATTGAAGTTTTATAGCACGCTACAAGTGCAATCTAAGTTTTGTCAGTGGCTATAAATCTATCATAAAACCTCAATTGTTACTAGGGATATCAACACCATTTAGTAAACCGAGCGATTTGAAACTTTCATTTCTTGTTACAATGTCAATGTCTTTATTTTGAGTCTATTTCTATTTTTTTGGCCAAAGAAGCTAATATTTTAAGTTATCTAAATTCAAAAAATTTAGAGAGTTAGTACCATTTTGTAACAAAGGAGTATCTTGTAAAATCCTTCGTTCACGAAGGGCATCCAGGCATGTTCTTACGAAAACATATCAGTTTTTCCATTAAAGATAAGCCGTTCTGGGTTTATCATGGTCACCGCGCATGAGGTTCAAAATTAGGTGATCCATGTGAACAGCTATATCAGTGTCAGTTTGCAAGCTTTTGCAGCATAAAAATTACTACAGAAACCTCTAATCATATACTACAATACATGTAACAGTATGAAGAAAAAAAAATAACAATGATGAATTGAAAAATCGGGAATATATCCTATTTTTTAAAATCCAAATGGATATAACCCCATAATCCCCTGCCACTTCTCCAAATTACAACTCCATGACTGGTCATGCCCAAAACAATTGCAGAAATGACCATTACACTCTTTGAACACCCATCACCCTCACACAATGACCGGCCATCCATAAACCCAATGTGCCACGGATCGACGCTGAAACCACGACCACGGTGACACCAAAAATGCAGCCCCTTC
The DNA here is from genome assembly GCF_030247195.1 of Topomyia yanbarensis. NCBI lineage: Eukaryota > Metazoa > Arthropoda > Insecta > Diptera > Culicidae > Topomyia > Topomyia yanbarensis. The sequence goes on from NC_080671.1 coordinate 230,144,290, forward strand.
AAGAGCATGCAATACAGTTCGTGATTGAACTCCAATCCACCACAACTCACGCTTCAGGCCCACTCACCCACTCGCACACGTCACAACCCTCCCCACCAAAACATAACCTACCAAAGACCACTCAACAGCAACAAAACTCCAAAACAAGGCACAACACCATGTCTTTCGCTGCACGTTCAAACCAGTCTCCACTTCAATCAATCAATTATCACACCAGCCGACTGGCACCACTCAGCCGACCCATTCAGTAATAATAGGCCGGTCTGCTCAGAAAACTCAGTAAGCTCACACTCGTCAAAGGAAACACCCATCCTCCACGAAACATGAAATCTCACTTTCCAATCAAACACACAAAAACCAGGTCAAGCACCTCTCAATCGATTAAATGAAATAATTTTAAAAAAAACTATAGCGCAACCAAACCGGTTCCAGTCCGAAACTAACACAACGAACCCAGTATATGTCTGCAACGCCCTACCCCGCACAGGCATTCCAATGTGGAACCACAACTGAAACGACCACATTCCTAGCATAGCTGTCAATTCCACAACTCAAAACAGCCCTGTTTTAAATCTAAATTGACATACACCGCCGTTCCATCCGCTGTCCAATCCAAACATGTCCAGAACCGTGCTTCAAACACACAGAGCAGGACCGACACTCAGACCAGACAAATTGGGAAACACAACCCTGTCCAGTAACGTCCAATACCCGAATTTCAAACACGAATCCCAAACCAAAAGAACCCCCGTTCAAACCGCTGCTGGGAGAAAAAATATAAATCCACAACTCCCGAACGCGTCCCTAGGTCACTACCCAACTCGAAACTCCTTCCCCCAATCTACCGAACCCGAGTGCATGTGCTGTACACTCTCTCTACACGGCTCTTAAAACGGCTCTCCTTAAGTATCCCCTCTGTATAATCCGAACAATGACCATCAAATAAATCGGGTGATTCTCCCATGCAACAACCCAAGAAGGCGAAAAGGACCATGATCGCTCTTAGTCGTCCAATAGACAACACAACAAACAACCCAAGAAAGGCCTCGATAAATAGAGGGCGCAAAGCTTAGCATATGCACCCCCACCTTTCTACACACACATCTTCAAGGACTATACTCTCACGCAGGCCAAATTCTCTTGAACCTTCACCCATTTACATTAAGAGCTATCGGACAATGATGTCGACAAATTAAATTTTTGATTTACCCACACAAAACTTTAATGGCAAATTCTTTGACTCTTAGTTACTGTGAGCGGATCAGATCAAATAAATTTAAGTTGTATTGGATATCAAACTAAATGGGTCTCCTCGCATTTACTACGAAGTAGATAAAACATCTATAACCTGCGAGCAATGCAGATGAACTTTTGGAAAACTTGAGGTCTTCAAACCAAATTCATTTATTGAATTTATTATTGGATTGTACGCCCAACACTGCCATATGTGTGTCTTGTATGGTCACGGAAGGATCAAGCTAGTGAAGATTCAAAGATCAGCCGATAACTGAAGCACAACTACTCTTCTCTTCTAGGTTCTTCTAAATATCAAAATATACACCCAAACAAGAAGCACTATGAATATAAATTGGAGGTTTCTGGTCTTTGAATCACGATTCCATACGTTGGTGTTGTTTTTGCTACATTCCAGCAGGTCCCTGTTGAGCCTACACTATTTCCATTAAATCGTAATTATTGCATTGCGCCAGTAGTTTTCCAATATTGATCCTTTTAACATGGCTGAGCCGGATTGGATTTTCTCGTGATTTTTTTCTCAGTCAATGCTACCTAAGCGGAAAATTACAAACAAATAAATAATTTCTCACTGAAGGATTTCAATCAGCATACCTTAAGAAATCATTGAATTAACATGTTTCAAATGTTTCTTTTTATTTGATGTAAAGTGTAACAGACCGACTAGTACAAATTTTCCACTATAGTATTTTGGCCAAATTGTTTTTTTAATCTAATTTAACATCTAATCAGTAGCTAATCAGTGCAATGTTATGCACAAAAACAATTACACATCACTAAACTGTTTGCTTCCCTTGGATTTAGAGTTAAAAAAAATCGTGCAAGCATGCTACTGAGCATGCTCAGGTATTTACTTGGTTTGCTCAGCTTTTGCTGAGCATTTGCTCAGGATTTATTATTTTATTCATACGGAATCAGATGTTCGAAAAGCAAATGCTCAATTTGAGAAAGCAACTGTCAAAGCAAAGTTTTATTCATACCAACTTGAGTAAATGCTCAACGCAGCTGCTCGACTGCTCGAATCTCAAGAAGCTGAGCAAATGCTAGTTTTTATTCATACGGCTTATTAAGCCGTATTAATAAAAGTTAGCATTTGCTCAAGACACGTTTACTCTGCTCGATTCTGAGCAAAGTAAACTCTCGTAGCATTTGCTCAACTTGGTATGAATAAAAGTATACTTTACTCAGGTTGGACTTTAGCAAGTTCGAATTTCGAACATAGCTTTTACTCCGTCAATATTCTGCCATAAATGGTTGCTCCAAACTGAATTGAAAAGGTAAGTGGAAAAGTTTTTCGGAATATTTGATGCAGACTATACTATTTTCTTATAGACTTGATCTACGCCGTGTTAAAGTTAAGATAAACCATTCTTGGTGGAGAACCAGGTTGTTCTCACGCCGCGCCGTTGCTGCAATTGCAGATGATGCTGCTGTGCAGAAACAAAAAATATGCCTTCGTTTATCAGAGATAACACAATCCAGTTGCGTAAAATAAGTAAACCAAGCAGGATCAAAGGAAAACAGTATGTATAAAATGTATCGAAAAAGCCTGCTATCAAAAAATAAGGTGAAGTGCTATGTTGACGGCTTGAAATGGTCCATGAACTGCACCTGCGGAAGTTTACAGCGATTTACATTAGCGAACCAATTCTCTTCGTGAATGCTAGGTGACTTCAGCGAAAAGAAATGTCAGAATAAGCAACTCTCCTGCTTCCAGTGTATTTGCCTGTATCTGATCCACCAGCCCCGCTATCAAGAAACCGGGGCCGAGATCGACATTCCTACAAATCCGTGTTTCAAAATACTGGTAATATCAGGTATATTCGTTCTTTAAGTGAATGTTGAACTATAGAATCATTTTTTTCAGAGCCAAAAAATAAAAAAAAAATGTTTATGCAACGATTAAAATATAGTTCTCGACGCATTCACGAGCCCAGTTAAAAATATATAGTTTTACGCCAGCAAGCTGAAAGCCAAGGGTCGCGTTTGCTAATGAAATGAAGATGTCGATTAAATAGCGCAGTTTTATTGCATAGTGTAGTGTTATTTCATAGGAGCTACAGAGAAATCACGTACTGTGCTACCAGATTGTGTGGAAACAATCGCCAAACTCACTATCTCGGATGACACAATTGCCATCATATACTTTAACCACACAAAAGGCATCAGTAAATCGAGCAGCAGTCAGCGCAAATTAAACAGCTGGTTTTCATACGATCGGAACATTCACACAGGCAATGCATTCAAAAGAAAAATTTTAGTTACGAAATTTATGTCAACCCGTTCGGAGATTGGTCTACAAAGCATGGAACAGTTTTTTACTTAATGAATATCGGCCCGGTATTCCTATTTAGCAATGCAGTTTGAACGAAAACGATCACTTGTGCTACCGAGGGCTCTTCCCTACAACCAAGTGATAATGTAAAAGTTACGGAACTATACGTGCCATCAGTTTACTGGTATCAGCCAGGATAGTGAGAAACCTGAGAGAGAATTGAAACAGCAGTATACTGCCCAAGTAACTAATAAGCATGCTGAATGCTTCTTAACGGCTACTTGATAAGCATTTAAGTCGTTTTAAATGCTATTTAAAAGTCGCTTTTGGTAAAATATACGGCTACATTACTATGAAAATGCTTTTTTACTACTGTTGTGCACTCAGAATGCTGCTTACTGGCAAGAAGTTTTTAAACAGTTTTTCAAATGCTGATTAACAACAGTTATGCATAACGAATGCCAGCATACTGCAAGAAGCATCCGGAATGCAGGTTTTACGCTACTTTACTGCATACACTAATGCTTGTTGGTTACCTGGGTGCCCATAATCGCAAGTCAGTACCATGTTCTATGGAATTCCCTATCTACATGGGACTGACTTGAGATTATAGGCAGACCGTTATCGGAAACACTTAGGGCCGATTTTTTCACCCTCGCTTAATTTTTAAACCAGGTTCACCAGTACGTTTAAACCTGGTTTAAACGCGAAGTGAGGGTGAAGAAATCGGCCCGTAAGCAGCACGTGAAAATATATTTTTGATTAATGGAGTACCCCAGCAATAGATGCTTCAGTTTCGAAAGTCGAATGCTTTATCTTTTTTTTTTTGATTTTATCAACGACACTTTACTCCGGCGGGAAAAAACGCTTTATCGCTTTCATATATGTAGATCAGTGGTTCTCAACCTTTTTCGTACCACGGACTCCTTAGAAATCACCGTGGGTTGTAGCGAACTCCCACGAATAAATTCGTTTCAATCTGTTTGGAAACAAGACTTGAAATTTCAATTTCCACTCGGGAAAGATATTTTTCTTCGCGGACCCCCAGCAACGGTTTCACGGCCCGCTAGGTGCTCGGGGGCCCAGGTTAAGAAACACTGGTATAGATGATGCCTTGAAAGTTTGTCAAAGTTAATCCAAATGTTGATTAATACGATACACTCAGAAAAATATTGGTAAAATTTGGAATCTTAGAGAAACACAACTAAATCATATTGTTATTTTCGAAGTACCACTTTTATGTTAATAGGAAATGTGGATTTGTTTGAAAGTATTGCTTTTAAACTTACAATATAAGATTTTTTACGCTAAGAGCGAATAACTCCAATACGTTTTTCATGTGAAAATATGACAATATTGTTATTGTTCAATAGTTTTGAGATGATTATCAAAATACGAGAGCAGTTATATTAAAATATTTGGTAGTATTTCTACATATTACGTATATAGTAATGCTCAGGGACACATGAAATTCATATCGGTGTTAGGCGTGCAACGATAGCTGGTAATATATTAAATTAACATTGTAGCAATAAGGTCCGTTGCGGGAAATGCGGTGGGAATCATGAGAATGATTCCTGTGGATGTCCATGAGTTATTTACAAGCTGGAAATCCATGAGTTACTTACAAGATGGGTGCAACATTTGTTTCAACCTGGGAGCTGTCCATTAACCACGTAGAAAAAAAACTCAGACATTGCAGAGTTTAAGCTCTGCTGCAATAGGAATAGAAACGATAACATGTGTTACGATTTTTGCCTTTCTCATATAAAGAAAGGCTATGTAATCACTGTAAAAATCGACTTTTTAACCGAGGCCCGGAGGGCCGAGTGTCATACACCATTCGATTCAGTTCGTCGAGATCGGCAAATGTCTGTGTGTGTGTATGTATGTGTGTGTGTATGTGTGTGTGTATGTGTGTGTGTGTGTCATTTAAACTCACACAATTTTCTCAGAGATGGCTGAACCGATTTTCGCAAACTTAGTTTCATCTGAAAGGTATAACGCTCCCATAAGCTGCTATTGAATTTTTAGTTGATCCGACTTCTGGTTCCGGAGTTACGGGTTGAAGAGTGCGGTCACACAGCAAATTCCCATATAAACTGGTACCACCATGATGTTCAAATGATGTAAAACATATTAAAATTGATGTAACATTACTCTAGTTTGCGGGTCTGGATCACTAATGATCAATCAAAGTAGCTTTGACCACATTGGCCACCTATGACGGTTCATGACGCCCCCGGGGAACCCGCCAAGTTCCTAAGCTAATATCACACCCATTCCCCAACGAATTCTTAACCGATTTTTACAAACTTGATTTCAAATGAAAGATACAGTAATGCCATTGACTGCTGCTGAATTTCATTCGGTTCTGACTCTTGCTTCCGGAGTTACAGGGGTGTTAGTAAGGATACACTGGAATTTCCCATATAAATCGGTACAATCGTAATACCTCAGAGGCTAAAAACTATTGAAATGGTCACCAAATAACTTCTAATCGCAGATCTAGATCACTGATTGCCAATCAAACATTCTTTGAATATATTGTCCACTATCGACGATTCCGGAAATCCGGAATTCCGGGCATATTCCACAATTAAAGTCAAATCGGTTCTTCGGTGATGACTGAACCGATTTTCTCAAACCAAGTCTCAAATGGAAGGCAAAATAGGCAGTTGAGTATTGCGTCGCCACCCCTCCCGCCCGCCTTGCCCTTACACCTCCCTCCTTCATCACTCCCCTCCCCTTGGACCACCCTCACGCCCGCATTTCCTTCATCCACCCCGTATACCGAAATAAGATAAAGGATTTCTGACGCATCCTCCACTTCCACTCTACTAACCCTACATTCCCTCCACTTTCAAACCCATTCCACCAACATTTCAAAATATAATCATATGAAGATAACATTGAACTCATGCTGATTAAGCTAATTAAATATTATTCTTTTGCCTTTCTCATATAGAAAGGTTATGCAATTGCTCCAAAAACCGACTTTTTAACCGAGGCCCGGAGGGCCGAGTCTCATATAACATTCGACACAGTTTGCCGAGATCGCAAAATATCTGTCTGTATGTGTGTGTATGTATGTGTGTATGTGTGTGTATCTATGTATGTATGTATGTATGTATGTATGTATGTATGTGTGTATGTGCGGATTTGTTAACAAAATGTCCACATCGGTTTCTCGGAGATGGCTGAACTGATTTTTACAAACTAAGATTCAAATGAAAGCTATAATATTCCCATAGGTTGCTATTGAATTTCATTTTCAACCGACATCTTGTTCCGGATTACGAGTTGAAGAGTATGGTTACAAAACAAAATTTGTTGATTTGTCCACATCGGTTTCTTGGAATTTTCTGAACCGATTTTGACAAACTTGATTTTAAATGAAAGGTCGATCAGCTGCTGTTGAATTTTGTGAGGATCCGAGTTCTGGTTCCTGAATTACAGGGTGATACGTACGATCACGCAGCAAATCCCGATTCTAACGAATTCTGCGATGAATGTAAAAAGGTGAAATTTTTTCCAAAATGTAAACAGAACTGTTGAATTTGTAGATCTAGGTCACCAACAGTCATTCAAAGTCTCTTTGGCCACACTGTCCACCATCGACGGATCCGGAAGCATCCAAATTCAGAATAACGGTTATATTGGTTTCTCGAAAATAGCTAGACCGATTTGATCAACTTAGTCTCAAATTAAAGGTGTTGCGTCCCCGGAAACTGATATTAAATTCCATCTCCATCCGACTTTCGGCTCCGGAGTTACGGGTTGTGAAGTGCGATCACATAGAAAACTCCGATTCAAACCGATACCGCGATGAATGCAAAAAGGTGCTCTTATATATACTTACCAAGTGTAATAAGAATGAAAGATATTTCCGTAATGTTATATTGTACGAACCAGCTATTATATCATAGTTTGGAGAAATGAGAAAGGCACAATTGCACCTCTAGGTGGATTAAAACAGGTTTTATAATAGTGACGATGTAAGTCGCATCTGTGCATGGAAAAGGGGTTATTTAATATCTAACAATGAAGAAGGAAAAATTTACATCCTACTACTTGAACTCTGTCTTCATCGAGATTCTAGAGATAATGGAATGTAATTAGTCGCGATCTACTCGATCTAGTCTTCAGCGGTGAACAGGTTAGTGGCGAACCTTTGCACCTACCGGCTGGCCTGTCTAGAAGATTAAACTCGGCGGGTCAGCCAATAGGCGCAAAGGTCCGTCGTTGGCTGTTCGTCATGACCTACTCACTCTAGTCCACGGTGGTAGGACGAGCCTGCTCAGGAGTTACCCAGTAGGCTGTAGAGTCCTGCGATTCTAACTGAAGCGCAACGACTTGCTCACATTTTCGTAAGCAATCCGTTAAAAATTTAAGTTTCTGAAGTTGATGAAACAAATGTTTACATTATTGTAAAGTTTTTTTTCTTGTTTATTTGATACGGCTCAATGCGTTAGCATCACTGAGCCGTGGGATAAGGGCAGATCACTCTAAGAATGTATAACAAATTTGCATTAATTTAGAAAAAATGCATTTAATTTCCATTTTTGCATCAACTTTGCAATCCCTCACAGAAAAGTTTGTTCAACAAACGTCCTACGCCAATCCATTTTGATCGAAGTTTTGTTGAATGTAGAGCTAGTTTTTGTAGGGTTTTTACGTCTTACACGCAACGCAAAATACATTACACGCAACGGAAAATACATTATGAATTTGTATTTTGATGGAAATAAATGCATTTAATTTCGCTGATTTTTGGAAATGCATCGCAAGTGATCTGTTCCTTGGCCATGGGTCTTTTAATATTTTTACAATATGTAAAAACTAAAATTAACTTTCAACTGTCCATAGCACAGTGGTCCCAAAGAGCAAAAAAAGGGGTTTTTTAGATAGCGTCAAAACGATTGACTTTAGCAATATTATGTCTTTGAGAAAGTTTCTTGGAGTAGTACTCCCCTTCTTTCTGTTTTATCGGATTGATGATTAATCCCCTTAATAGTGAGTTACGAAATTTATTTTCTTCAATAATTCAGATAGACAAATACTTAAATCAGAAAAGTTGTAGAAAAACTCGTTACAAACATTTTACCTGAAGACTTCAACTCTCTAACTTTTGAGCTTTTTGAGATATGGGACATTATTTGTAAAATGCCCCTTAAAAACTGTTTTTTCATCATAAGTTTTCTTCTAGATTTATTCCATTATATAAATGTTCTAGAACATTGTTTAGACTATAAAACTGCTTTACTTTTCCGAAAACGGAAACTTGCTATTGCTAGTATGTGTGGAGATATTCACATTTTTGATTGAAAATAGCTCTTTTTCCAATGCCGATAACTTTTAAACGGGCAAAAACGGGCAAACCACCTTGTAAACAAATTAAAGTGCGAGAAAAGCACACCAAATTCTGGAAAAGCAGATCTCCCCAAGGTGGCCCTCTGTTAGTTGTGCCTTCAGGTAAAATATTTGTAACAAGTTTCTCTACAACTTTGCTGAAGTAAGTATTTGTCTATCTGAATTGTAGAAGAAAATAAATTTCGTAACTCACTATTAGGGGGATTAATCATCAATCCGATAAAACAGAAAAAAGGGGAGCTCTACTTCAAGAAATTTTCTCAAAGACATTATATTGCTAAAGTCAACCGTTTTGGCGCAATCTAAAAAACCCCTTTTTTGTTCTTTGGGACCACTGTGCATAGGGTCTTGTTGACGCAGCTTGCTGCTGCGTATTGAGATCCTCTTCCTTAGTGGTGCGTTGTGTTCCGCACCTTGAGGCTCATTCGGTCCGTCTTCTTTCGCGGTTTCGTTCACGTTCATCTCGTCATCGGTACTGCATTCATGATTCTCACTGTCGGATGTTCTTGTTTGTTTCTTGTACTTCCGGGTCGCTGTTGTAAATTCTTCTTCATCGGTGTTTGATTCTTTATTGGTGGTGTTGGTTGTTGGTTTGGAGACATTTGGTATAATCATTGTTGCTTCGATGTTGGTAATGGCAGTTGGTTTAGTGGTACTGGGCCCGAGCTCAACGTTGGTATTTGGTGCTGCCTGGTCAGCAGTCGTTGATTTACCAACCGGTTGTGGTTTAGCATACGACGACTGTATACTGGCTTCGGTCGTAGCAGGGGCAATTCCTTTAGCAGCCTCTGTGCAAGGTTTTCGGTGGTGTAGCGGCTGATCGCAATATTGGCACGTAGGAATCTGCTCTGGGTACGTGATTAGTGTTCGTTGAGAATGTGCAATACCTTGAGGGCATCTGCCTGAGATGATCAAGTAGGAGGGAATAGGTTTTGTCGGTCGCATTCTCACTACACGAACACTATTGCGAAGTCCTGGGAAGAAATACCTCCAAGTATCTTCCTTATCACTATCTTCCTCACCGTATTTTGCATTAGTTGTTTGATAGCGGCGGAACTAGTACGTGGTGCCAGGTCATGTAGCTTTATTTCAATACTGTCATTATCAATATACGTTGGGATACTGTATAAAATGTCATTACATTCGACGAAGTGTTTCAAGTTGTTCTGCGTAGCGAATGATTCTGCTTCACTAATGTTTTTAAACGCAATCAGTACATCATGCCGTAAATGATGGAATTGTACAGCACTAACTTCTGCTATGTTAAGATTCATATTCAACTTCAACAATTGGTCCACTTCACAAATCGATAGTCTTACCGGACATTTCGAGAAGTCAACAGCAACACAGTTTATCCGCAACGGGATATACTCTTACTTTGCACTGTCACTCATTGTTTGTTCACGTTCCACACACTAGGTAGAAGCTGAGACGAGACATGCAGATAGCAAAAAAACGAACTTAAAATGCAACCAGTCCATTTAAACTATGTGAAGCAAAAAGAAAGGCTGTGTGAGACAAACGATAAAATAAACAGAAAAAAGAAAAAGAAAACATCTATCGGCAAGTCCCGTCCCAAGGTAGAAGGAATCAATTTTTGCTTTTGCAAATAGACAAAGCGGCGGCGCCCGGATAAATTTGATCCCTTGGCCTGCTATAGCAGCGGAGTGATTTATAGCTTCTGAATTGAGCAACTGATTATTATAAAGTTGAGTTTAGTTGAATTATGTATTTTTTATTAATTTAATGGATCTATCGAAAACTGCAAAAGATTCATTGATAAAGCCAAACATGATATCTGGTAACATACCGTTCGTCTAAAGCAAAGTATCGAACCTAGCCTGATCTAAAAACGAAATCAGCATATCCTTTTAGTATAGAAGGTTTCGATAGTGACAATCGCATATTTTTTAACTTTATTAACTTCCATTGTACTGAACTTAATGTCTTATTCCTGTACTATTCGATCAAAGATGGGAACAGGATTCTAGTTTAAGGGGTTATCAACCTTTCCTTTCCTTTAAAAAATACGATAATATTTGCTTCATATGAAAGTCAAATTTTTCTTGAAATCTGAGAAAAAGATTGAATCGCTTCAACTAGTTAATTTACAAAACCTAGTACCAGTTAACAGTGGAAAGATTCGCAGAAAGCAATTTATACATGAACGTGTCTACTAAGCTAGATACAAAGACCACCGGAAAAATTTATATTTTTGCAAATTCGTTGAATAAACGGCCCATTCTACATCATCCCAGTAATCCTCGTCGATAAAATAGAGAAAAGAACTGGAAATGTAGCACGAATGTCAGTGTAAATATCGTTTACCAGTGAACTTGAACAAAATCTTCGATTTAGGGGTTTCTGCACTCCATGGTTATGTGTACGCGTAGCAAGTGTATGAGAAGATTGTAGAGCTGTGGCCTAAGACTATGCTACCTGAAAATCTGCAATACTTTACCACAGAGAGCAGACGTCCATCTTCAGTATTCAACTTGTGTAAAATCTCTAACGGTTTCGAAGGTAGTTGGGATATCCAAACCAGGTGCGCTACTGTCGTCATGTTTTTTTTGTGGCTGAGTTCAACAGAATTGACAGCGGTTATTCCTCTACTCAGTCAAACTAGTCCGGAACCAGTTCGGACATCCAGCATGAATTCCAGCTCAAGTGCATCAACCGATAGAGTCAGAATCTGTTTTTTTTTTAGCAATATTCCATATTGAATCCATTCAGGATTTCGAACCGGTTCCGGAATGGATTTGACGGATAGGTTGGTGTGGCGGCGCTAGTGTTTATCGTATATTATTGCGAATCTTTTCTAAAATCCACATCGTGACATTTCAGCCATGCGCCAAATTACGCGCATGTTCACTTTGCATAAGTGCAAGCGAAAAAACGGTTAGACATTTTTGTTTCGTTCGCACTTATTTATGTCACATATAGCAACAAATCGACGAAACGCTAGTTTATCTCGAGATAGGCAATAATTCAAATGTTTACACACGTTTTTTAAATATTTTTGTTCGATCATAGATGTCTGTTTTCTGTGACCTTACTGATTCGAAGAAACACCTGGATTGTTCAACTGCTTTTAATGTTATTATATATTGGTTTAATGTATAGTTTCATAATCATATAGCTATTGTTTTGAAACATTTTAGTCTACAATTAAACCACTTATTATAAACTTTTTATTAGCTTACGAAATCCTCAACGTTAGTACAAATTATGTCAGGTTGTTATTTCACTGTTAGCAGTTTCATGCATCATGTCTGGGTTACAAGAACTACCTTTGTCACAGCAATAGATGTTCTCCCCTATGATTATCTTTGCTGTCAACGTCGATTGCTCAATTTATTCTTGTGTTTCTGAACAGCGAGTGTTTTTCCGTAGTGTACTGAACTTACAATTAACCGAACGCTCAGAAGTATTACATAGACCATAGTTACACTCCAAAACAGTGCAGCATGGTTCTTCGCTAGATGATCCATACATAAATTTATACATTTGTATTACCCATTGCATAGGGAATCCTTCCTAATAACAATCCAAATTCCTACCAAGCTTCTCCATACGGAGGAAACATTTCTGCCATCCGTTGAAACAAACAGCAGCCAACAAGCACTACTTGCAGATTTTTTTTCAAAAATGAACCTTATTCAAATTGTGGATTTACCCGTTATTCGAAGGAAACGATTGCTGTAAGTTTTTCTCTGTACTGTATTTCAATTTTCGTGAATAAAAAAAATTCTAGCATGCAACCGAGCATGCTCAGAAATATCAAACTTTTGCTTGGCATTCGCTGAGCATTTACTCACGATTTGTAACTTTATTCATACCAAATCAGATGTTCGAAAAGCAAATGCTCAAATTGAGAAAGCAACTGTCAAAGCAAAGTTTTATTCATACCAACTTGAGTAAATGTTCAACGCAGCTGCTCGACTGCTCGAATCTCAAGAAGCTGAGCAAATGCTAGTTTTTATTCATACGGCTTATTGTATGGCCGATTTGCCTACAACGTTGACAAATCATCGGTTTGTGGTGAAACATCCGAATGGGTAAGATGACACGCTGTATTTGTAAGTAGTCCGGTAGCACCGTACACGCAAACGTTACACGAATGCTGGTCGATGGCAAAAACTGTTAGTCTTCTAGTGAATACTGCGCTAGACGTCGAGCTTCCAATACGGCAACAGTGGGAATATTTCGTTTCTTAAATGATATGGTGATGATATGGTACTACCATCTATTGCAGCAGAAACACCGTTCATGCAATGGACTGATCTCCCAATACAACTTGATCAAACATTATTCACTGGTCCCTTTCAACTAACCTCTGTATAAAGGGCCAAAAAGTAATAGATTGGTCGGTCAGCAAAGTCGCCGACACGTACCACAGGGGAGTTGAGAGTCTCCTTCCAGAGTCTAGATCATGAGAGCCAATCATAATGCAAGCCGTTGTAGTGGTGAACAGCCCCAATAGATGGGGAGAAGAGCCCTCCCTCTGTCCACCGCATGTTACCAAACAGGAGTTGGCATTTCCACTCTCCTAGTCCATGCAGCTTCAATCGGGTGCCCTGATTGTCCCGCCCAGCTCCCAAATAAATTCAAAAATGAAATAAAAAAGTAAATATAAAACAAGAAGATAACTGCATGTAAAATAAATATGTGTATACGTAGGAAAATAACTAAATAAATAAATACATAAATAAATAGCTCACCAATATATTGACTAGAAATCCTTTGCCGTAAGTGTATTGCAATCTAAAGCTGCAAAACTTGAGAATGGTATCAGGAAAATTTTTCAATTACAAGAAACATAGTTAACTTATGTATGTAATATGTGGTCACTACGAACGAGTTTTATTCGTATCCTCATTATCGCCAAAAATGTCCATCCCCTCTCTATTATACTAATAATCTCTAATTTAAATTTTATATTACAAGAAGTTTATAGATATTCTATAAGGTTTATAAATATACTATACTATATAATGAATAATAAGAAAAAATATATTTAGCAGTGAAATCGTAAAACATTTTGAGCGAACATTTGAACACAGTCCCTCTTGGAAAGCTAGATAAAACCAGAAAATAAAATCAAAAGAGAAAAACGCTCATACAGCGTATGTACCGAAAGTGAATTTTCCGAATCGACTGGCACAGCTTTTCATGTTCAAACGATCGCCTTTCTCGTAATCCACAATTGCACTTCTACACGCATATGTACGCCCATAATTTTTGGAAGGACTAGAGTTGTTGATATGGCTAAAAACACGTTTTAATAATTAATATTTGACGCAGTTTCCTGGTAATGATATTCTTCTATTATACATGAAATAAATTTACATATAAAATCAGTGTGTCGAATATAGTATCTATAATGAATATTGTGTCAATCAAATATATATATTGGATTTGTGCATAAAATGTACACGTCAGCATTAGCATAAATGAATTACTATTTAATTATTATATTGAATTTTATTATTTGTGTTATCTGATTTCAAATTTCAACTTAATATGCGAAATTTGTATTGAAATTATAATTCACTATGATATACATAGGTATGCTTAAACGCTTACACATACATACACTCATGCACTCATATATACACGTATTTATACACTCGCACACACACATACAAACTTATATATACATATACATACACACACATACAAAAATAAATACCAGACCGACAACCCCCCCGAACCCCCCTCGGATCACTCCCAAATCAATCGGTAACTAGCCCTACAAACCATCTGCCAAACATGAGATTTTTCCTACAGCTCCAATGCACTCACAAGAGTTTAGAAGCTTCCATGGTGAAACATATGGAAAATTAGATATAGTATCTATAATGAATATTGTGTCAATCAAATATATATTGGATTTGTGCATAAAATGTACACGTCAGCATTAGCATAAATGAATTACTATTTAATTATTATATTGAATTTTATTATTTGTATTATCTGATTTCAAATTTCAACTTAATATACGAAATTTGTATTGAAATTATAATTCACTATGATATACATAGGTATGCTTAAACGCTTACACATACATACACGCATGCACTCATATATACACGTATTTATACACTCGCACACACACATACAAACTTATATATACATATACATACACACACACATACAAAAATAAATACCAGACCGACAACCCCCCCGAACCCCCCTCGGATCACTCCCAAATCAATCGGTAACTAGCCCTACAAACCATCTGCCAAACATGAGATTTTTCCTACAGCTCCAGTGCACTCACAAGAGTTTAGAAGCTTCCATGGTGAAACATATGGAAAATCAGAAATTAAAAATCAAATTCCAATAAAGAAAACTCCACAGTAATTCTGCATACCTCAAAACTTACGGTGGCGTAGCTTATCCTATAACGAACAGCCCTGTCGAAGAATGCATATTGATTGGAGGTTCCCTGACACAGTTATTTAATTTTGAAGACAAACGGAATTTTTTTAAATTTCCTATTCTAAGCATGTGCAAGAAAGAGAGGCACACATAACTTTATATGAGAATATATTTTTACTGCCAAATAGGATCAATTGGCAGTCCTCGACAATGCTGATCCCTACACCTTAAGCTACATATGTACAGATTTTGGGATGCACAAGATGATACTGTCATTCCTTACTGAACTCATTGCTTCCATCGCCAACCCTCCATATATTTCCACATACAAACCTGAAAACTCCCGCGAGTAAACCAGAGCTATCGGAAAAAAGCTCATACTCGACAAATGGTGTGCGAAGCCAATCACCGTCCGATTCAACAGTGTTCCGAAAAAAAGTCAAAATTGTTGCCGATCTACTATATACACATACATACACATATACACATATATATATATATATATATATATATATATATATATATATATATATATATATATATATATATATATATATATATATATATATATATATATATATATATATATATATATATATATATATATATATATATATATATATATATATATATATATATATATATATATATATATATATATATATATATATATATATATATATAAATATATATATTTGATCTGAATACTAATTTATATAGTGAATAATAAGAAAAATATATTTAGCAGTGAAATCGTAAAACATTTTGAGCGAACATTTCGAACACAGTCCCTCTTTGGAGAGCAAGACAAAAACAGAAAATAAAATCAAAAAAAAAATCGTTCAGACCGCGTATGTACCGAAAGTGAATTTTCCGAATCGACTGGCACAGCTTTTCATGTTCAAACGATCGCTCGATCGTAATCCACATTTGCACTTCTGCATGCGTACTTATTAACGCCCATAACATACAGTACTGACATTGAATCACTTTTTGACTTTTTCGCTACTCGTTATCCATCATTAACTTTTAGCAATTATTTTATATTAATGTGTGGCAGATGTTTATATTCCTTTTCTTTTCCAATGTTTGTATTTCTTCTTAGAGTTTTCCTCTTCCGAAGTTTCGCCTTCAGATATTTCACTTACATAACTGTTGTAAATTTCTTCTGTTTCCTTTTTTAGATTTTCTCTATCTCTGGCTAATTCTCTCCATGTTCTTGCGTTCATGTCTGGATATCTGTCTAAGTCTTGCTTCAGTGAGTCTCTCCATGTTAAACTTGGTCTACCTTCTTTTTTGTTTCTAAATTTCAGTTTCATAGCCTTGCGTAGTGGTGGTCTTCTTCTCTGCGAAGAATGTGACCATAATAATTAATCCTTCCTACTCTAACTCTTCTATTTATAGTTCTACCGTCTAGGAGATTTCTTGTATTGAACTTGAGTCCAACGGGTTTTCTGCAGTGATTGTATATATTTCTTAATATTAATTTCTCGTACTCTCCTAATGCAATTCTACTCTTTTTTTGTAAGAACCGCTACTTTAGTACCATAAAGCATAGAAGGAGCAATCACTGTTTTGTAAATCAGTTTCCCTAAATCCCACGATGGATGAAACTTTTTACAGAAATCTAAAATAAACCTAGAAGCCTTAACCGCATTTCTGCATCTTTGTCTATTTGTTAGTTTCCTGTTCAAGGTTGCAGTCAAACAAGCTCCTAAATATTTTATGTTTTCGCTAACTTTAAATGATTTTCCATTCAAAACAACCTCTTCTGGTAATTTTGATTTATTATTGGGGAGGCGAATCATAATTTGGCTTTTTTCATTATTTATCTCTAGCCCTACCTCTAATAACGATTTTTCGAGAATGTCCATTATTCTCTCAAGCTGTTTTTTGCTTTTGCAAACTATCAAGAGATCATCTGCAAAAGCCATGATTAGAGGCAACAGAAGACAGCCCATATCCATCAATTTCACCTCCGGCAGTTCTGTAGCTACTTTTTGTAATACATCCTGCATAATTAAATTAAACAAAAGTGGAGATAATGGACATCCTTGTTTAATTCCCTTACCGCGCTTAACTTCTTTTGAAAACTGATTTTGCCATAGAACTCTCGTTACCTCTCCTTTAATACATGTCAAAATTCTGTCTACTAATCTTGTTGGTACTCCTAATCTAATTAAAATTCCTTTGAGGCTTTGCAGTTTTACGGTATCGAAAGCTTTTTTAACCCGTGTCGGCCTGAGTGAAAGAAAAAAATTCAAACTAGTGCCATGCAGCAGTTTTTAGCAGTATCGACTTACTTTGGATTTTATTGGACTCGTACGAGTTTCTAGTTTTGATCTGTTTATTGAAATTGCCGGAAATGTCTACATGCCCGGAGTTATTCCGGTGGGTCACTGGGTCAGATCGGGTAAAAATGATACCAACTTCCTTTTACACCACCGTATACCCAGTTAAACGTTATCAATTTGGTTACAATTAATGTTATTCGTATAGCCCTGATTATATACATCATATACCATTAAAATTTGACCAAAAAAAATGCATAAATATTAATATCCAGGTGAGTTCCTGAAGAGGGTTCCTGCTGGAACCGGTTCGAAAGTGGTCAAACAGAAAATCATACGAATACTTCCAATGTGGGTATCAAACTTCATGATTTTCAAAGACAAACTCAGGAATGGTCATTGTTAGTAATTTTGGGAAACCCTGCCAACCTGGGGTCAGTTCCGGATATCCCCGGGGGAACCCTAGTGGTGGCCAAACACAAAACCATGCGAATACTGCCAATATGGGTATCAAACTTCATGATTTTCAAAGACAAACTCAAGAATGGTCATTGTTAGTAATTTTGGAAAAGCCTGCCATCCTGGGGTCAGTTCCGGATATCCCCGGGGGAACCCTAGTGGTGGCCAAACACAAAACCATGAGAATACTGCTAATATGGGTATCAAACTTCATGATTTTCAAAGACAAACACAGAAATGGTAATTATTAGTAATTTTGGAAAAACCTGCCATCCTGGGGTCAGTTCCGGATATCCCCGGGGGAACCCTAGTGGTGGCCAAACACAAAACCATGCGAATACTGCCAATATGGGTATCAAACTTCATGATTTTCAAAGACAAACATAGAAATAGTAATTATTAGTAATTTTGGAAAAACCTGCCATCCTGGGGTCAGTTCCGGATATCTCCGGGGGAACCCTAGTGGTGGCCAAACACAAAACCATGCGAATACTGCCAATATGGGTATCAAACTTCATGGTTTTCAAAGACAAACTCAGGAATGGTCATTGTTAGTAATTTTGGGAAACCCTACCAACCTGGGGTCAGTTCCGGATATCCCCGGGGGAACCCTAGTGGTGGCCAAACACAAAACCTTGCGAATACTGCCAATATGGGTATCAAACTTCATGGTTTTCAAAGACAAACTCATAAGTGGTCATTATTAGTAATTTTGGAAAAACCTGCCATCCTGGGGTCAGTTCCGGATATCCCCGGGGGAATCCTAGTGGTGGCCAAACACAAAACCATGCGAATACTGCCAATATGGGTATCAAACTTCATGATTTTCAAAGACAAACACAGAAATAGTAATTATTAGTAATTTTGGAAAAACCTGCCATCCTGGGGTCAGTTCCGGATATCCCCGGGGGAACCCTAGTGGTGGCCAAACATAAAACCATGCGAATACTGCCAATATGAGTATCAAACTTCATGGTTTTCAAAGACAAACTCAGGAATGGTCATTGTTAGTAATTTTGGGAAACCCTGCCAACCTGGGGTCAGTTCCGGATATCCCCGGGGGAACCCTAGTGGTGGCCAAACACAAAACCATGCGAATACTGCCAATATGGGTATGAAACCTCATGGTTTTCAAAGACAAACTCAAAAGTGGTCATTATTAGTAATTTTGGAAAAACCTGCCATCCTAAGGTTAGTTCCGGATTTCCATGGGGGAATCATAGTGATGGACAAACACAAAACCATGCGAATACTGCCAATATGGGTATCAAACTTCATGGTTTTCAAAGACAAACTCAGAAATGGTCATTGTCAGTAATTTTGGAAAAACCTGTAATATTTTGGTTAGTTCTGGATATCCCCGGGGAGCCATAGTACGAGCTCGGAACCAATTTTCTTTTTCTATCACATATCGTCAATTGCGTTGATTCATTTGGTTTTGTACGTATCAACTCGAATAACTATGCAACCGATTTCACACATACACACACTACTTTGTTTTCTTCCAGCTATCATGTGTAAAACTGTCATTCAATTTAAATATTTCAAATAGCTTGCCTAAAGTTTTTATACTGGTACTGAAATACTCTGTGCCGCTATAAAATTTATTCCTCAGACATACAAAGCAGATTGTGCGAGTTCCAGCGCGAGAATAATCTGACCGAAAAGCTTTGATTTGTTTTCATCCACCTATCAAAACATTATGACAGGAGGAAAACACTAATACAGTTACAGGTTGCAAAATACTCTAATAATTTTGATTCAAATATCATTCACATGGTTACACTGTGTCCATTTTCTTTTTTGATTGTTCGGTCATTGTTCTCACTCTCATTCCGGTACGAACACAGCGATAAGATGAACAGAAAAAATGCAGTTTCCGCATATGCACGAGCCTTACGATACTGTGTTGTGGTGTTAGTGTGCATTCGTTCGAAGATATTACCAAACTTAGGTTTCAATTTTGTCGATTTGAACAAGGCCTAGAGGAGTAAGATTGCACTGAAGTTACAAAGAATAAATCCTGTGCATAATTGAGTATTGGTGAGCACGTGAGTCACGTCATCCCTGGGCATATCGCTGAAAGTGTGTTTGTGCTAGTCGTGTAATCGAATCATCATTCATATTCACAAAGAACTGTCATCATTATTTTCTGCTCGCGCTTCATTCGGGAAAACAATTTGTTCTTGTGAAAGAAAATGTATAGCGATACTTCAGAGAGTGAAGAAAATTTCGATGAATCGTCGAATGATGAAACCGTTTCGGATATTTATTCTCAACACTCTTCAACAAGGTAAGTAACTATGTCATGTGATAACGAGAACAAATAAATAAAGCAGATTGTATGTGAACAGTGAAAATGATAGTTTCGGTGAAGATAATATTACCACAGATTATATTGGTAAAGACGGCACCAGGTGGAAGAGATCTCCTTCCCTGGACAGACCGCTGCCAGGTGATTTCGACGAATCGCAACATGGGTTAACGGAAAACTCATCTAAATTTTCTACCGCTATGGAAGCCTTCCAGCTATTTATCTCAGATGAAGCAATACAGATAATGGTCAAATTCACGAATCGCTTTGGTATCAGAAAAAATAAAAAATGGAAGATTGTAAATGTACCGGAAATGAAAGCTTTTATTGCTATATTGATTGCCGCAGGACGATTACATCAAAATAACCTAAATACGCACTTATTTTGGGATTCGGACGATACATGGACAGCATCATTTTTCAAAATTGCTATGTCAAGAGACAGATTCAAAGCTATATACAATAACTGGAGGTTCGATGACAAATCAACTCGTAAAAGACGCTTTGCTAAATCGAAAAATAAGTTAGAGCCGATAAAAGAAATATACAACGATGTGGTGGAGAGATGTGTGAAAAACTACAACCCAAGCAAAAATCTAACTATAGATGAAAGGCTTTGTGTTTTCAGAGGTATGCATATAACATTTGAGAATACAAGTGTTCACTGTGACGCAACCAATACCCAGAATTCAAGATTGATTTCAAATTCACCATTTTATAGAAGCCATATTTATATTTTCAGGTAAAGTACCATTTCGGGTATATATGCGATCGAAGCCTGGGAAATACGGTATCAAAATGTGGTGCTGCTCTTGCGTTCATTGCCTATACATCTGTAATCTGCAGATATATACCGGCAAGAAAGATGGTCAGCCAGAGAAAGGACAAGGAAAGAGGGTCGTGAAGGATCTTATAGAACCGTTTACTATGGCCTGGCGAGAACTAACGACTGACAATTTTTTCACTTCTTCCGAACTAAGTGAAGAGCTATGGAACAAAAAAACCATCCTCACAGGTACAGTACGACACAACAAACCCAATGTTCCAGCGGAGTTCAAGTCATCAAAAGGACGCGAACCAGAGTCAACGTTAATTGGTCACGCAGGCGTGAATGCTCTAACGTCGTACATCGATGGCAAAAAGAAGAAACCAGCAATTATTCTCACATCTAACCCCCTAAAAACCAATGAACCTGGCAAAAAACCAGCAATAGTGCAGCATTATAACCGAACAAAAGGAGCTGTCGATGCAGGTGATTTCATCACCAGGAAAACAAATTGTGTACGGAAAACTCGAGTGTGGACGAAAAAAATAATTATGGAGCTAATCAGTATTGCATGTTTGAATTCAAGTTGTTTGTTTCGTTTCAAATATCCCCTTTTTGTGAAAAACAAGAAGCATTGGAGATCAGACTTTTTGAAGGAATTGTGCAAGGAGCTAATTCTAGAAAATGTTAAAATAAGAGAACAATCCAAAAATACTCGACAATCGCTGCGAGCTGTTCTGAAAAGTTTCCAAAATCAGTCTTTTGGAAGTTATGCAAAGGGTATGGAATCTTGCAATTGCTGTGTCCAAATGAATAGAGGGACCGAAAAATGTGCAGTGTGTTCTTCAGCAGTATGCTTGCAGCATATCCAAAAACGCGACGTGCTATTTTGTAAGAAATGTTTTGATGCGAACGAATTCTTTTACAACACCTATGGAAATAAACGGGCTCGTTGCCAAAAGTGCAAGAGAGACAATAAAACGAACGTAAAATGCACGAAGTGCAAGTTTTACATATGTACTGACTGCAGAAAAATAAGTTCACACAAAATATGTGTCAAGTGTGCAGTTTAATTAGAATATAAGAATAAAAGTTGTTTCACAATCCCAATATCCTCATTTGTTTTACAATACATCCAAAATAAACCCCTGTACATCATAGTATATAAATGAAACGATTCCGATATTGCAAGGATGCAGAGAGTAAAATGGTTAACCAATACTACGGTTTGGTCAATGTTTAGAGATCATTCAATAACACTTAGAACTGATTTCAACATGGTCAATTGGTACTTGGTAAAACCTCTTAAAATGGCATTTTTAAAAAGAGCTTGTCTATGTACAACATGAAGGGTAAAACTCATACAAGAAGTATGCATTAAGGTTCAATTGAGAGAACCTCGGAAAACGGCCATCTTTAAAACCGAAAAAGCAGTTTTCCCGCACTAACAAAAAAGTCATGAAAATCAATCAGTAGTAAAAAAATCATTTATGAACATATCGTGGCAAAAAGTTATATACCCGTATTACTAGGATTCAGATGATTCAGTAATCTACTAGCTCTACCAAGGACAACCGGTACTGACCCCAGGATGGCAGGTTTTTCCAAAACTACTAACAATGACTAAATCCGAGTTGGTCTTTGAAAATCATGAAGTTTGATACCCATATTGGCAGTATTCGCATGGTTTTGTGTTTGGCCACCACTAGGGTTCCCCCGGGGATATCCGGAACTGACCCCAGGATGGCAGGTTTTTCCAAAATTACTAATAATGACCACTTATGAGTTTGTCTTTGAAAACCATGAAGTTTGATACCCATATTGGCAGTATTCGCAAGGTTTTGTGTTTGGCCACCACTAGGGTTCCCCCGGGGATATCCGGAACTGACCCCAGGATGGCAGGTTTTTCCAAAATTACTAATAATTACTATTTCTGTGTTTGTCTTTGAAAATCAACAACGGAACTGACCCCAGGATGTCAGGTTTTTTCCAAAATTACTAATAATGACCACTTATGAGTTTGTCTTTGAAAACCATGAAGTTTGATACTCATATTGGCAGTATTCGCATGGTTTTGTGTTTGGCCACCACTAGGGTTCCCCCGGGGATATCCGGAACTGACCCCAGGATGGCAGGTTTTTCCAAAATTACTAATAATTACTATTTCTGTGTTTGTCTTTGAAAATCATGAAGTTTGATACCCATATTGGCAGTATTCGCATGGTTTTGTGTTTGGCCACCACTAGGATTCCCCCGGGGATATCCGGAACTGACCCCAGGATGGCAGGTTTTTCCAAAATTACTAATAATGACCACTTATGAGTTTGTCTTTGAAAACCATGAAGTTTGATACCCATATTGGCAGTATTCGCAAGGTTTTGTGTTTGGCCACCACTAGGGTTCCCCCGGGGATATCCGGAACTGACCCCAGGTTGGTAGGGTTTCCCAAAATTACTAACAATGACCATTCCTGAGTTTGTCTTTGAAAACCATGAAGTTTGATACCCATATTGGCAGTATTCGCATGGTTTTGTGTTTGGCCACCACTAGGGTTCCCCCGGAGATATCCGGAACTGACCCCAGGATGGCTGGTTTTTCCAAAATTACTAATAATTACTATTTCTATGTTTGTATTTGAAAATCATGAAGTTTGATACCCATATTGGCAGTATTCGCATGGTTTTGTGTTTGGCCACCACTAGGGTTCCCCCGGGGATATCCGGAACTGACCCCAGGATGGCAGGTTTTTCCAAAATTACTAATAATTACCATTTCTGTGTTTGTCTTTGAAAATCATGAAGTTTGATACCCATATTAGCAGTATTCTCATGGTTTTGTGTTTGGCCACCACTAGGGTTCCCCCGGGGATATCCGGAACTGACCCCAGGATGGCAGGTTTTTCCAAAATTACTAATAATTACTATTTCTGTGTTTGTCTTTGAAAATCATGAAGTTTGATACCCATATTGGTAGTATTCGCATGGTTTTGTGTTTGGCCACCACTAGGATTCCCCCGGGGATATCCGGAACTGACCCCAGGATGGCAGGTTTTTCCAAAATTACTAATAATGACCACTTATGAGTTTGTCTTTGAAAACCATGAAGTTTGATACCCATATTGGCAGTATTCGCAAGGTTTTGTGTTTGGCCACCACTAGGGTTCCCCCGGGGATATCCGGAACTGACCCCAGGTTGGTAGGGTTTCCCAAAATTACTAACAATGACCATTCCTGAGTTTGTCTTTGAAAACCATGAAGTTTGATACCCATATTGGTAGTATTCGCATGGTTTTGTGTTTGGCCACCACTAGGATTCCCCCGGGGATATCCGGAACTGACCCCAGGATGGCAGGTTTTTCCAAAATTACTAATAATGACCACTTATGAGTTTGTCTTTGAAAACCATGAAGTTTGATACCCATATTGGCAGTATTCGCAAGGTTTTGTGTTTGGCCACCACTAGGGTTCCCCCGGGGATATCCGGAACTGACCCCAGGTTGGTAGGGTTTCCCAAAATTACTAACAATGACCATTCCTGAGTTTGTCTTTGAAAACCATGAAGTTTGATACCCATATTGGCAGTATTCGCATGGTTTTGTGTTTGGCCACCACTAGGGTTCCCCCGGAGATATCCGGAACTGACCCCAGGATGGCAGGTTTTTCCAAAATTACTAATAATTACTATTTCTATGTTTGTCTTTGAAAATCATGAAGTTTGATACCCATATTGGCAGTATTCGCATGGTTTTGTGTTTGGCCACCACTAGGGTTCCCCCGGGGATATCCGGAACTGACCCCAGGATGGCAGGCTTTTCCAAAATTACTAACAATGACCATTCCTGAGTTTGTCTTTGAAAATCATGAAGTTTGATACCCATATTGGCAGTATTCGCATGGTTTTGTGTTTGGCCACCACTAGGGTTCCCCCGGGGATATCCGGAACTGACCCCAGGTTGGCAGGGTTTCCCAAAATTACTAACAATGACCATTCCTGAGTTTGTCTTTGAAAATCATGAAGTTTGATACCCACATTGGAAGTATTCGTATGATTTTCTGTTTGACCACTTTCGAACCGGTTCCAGCAGGAACCCTCTTCAGGAACTCACCTGGATATTAATATTTATGCATTTTTTTTGGTCAAATTTTAATGGTATATAATGTCTATAATCAGGGCTATACGAATAACATTAATTGTAACCAAATTGATAACGTTTAACTGGGTATACGGTGGTGTAAAAGGAAGTTGGTATCATTTTTACCCGATCTGACCCAGTGACCCACCGGAATAACTCCGGGCATGTAGACATTTCCGGCAATTTCAATAAACAGATCAAAACTAGAAACTCGTACGAGTCCAATAAAATCCAAAGTAAGTCGATACTGCTAAAAACGAATGCATGGCACTAGTTTGAATTTTTTTCTTTCACTCAGGCCGACACGGGTTAATGTCTAACGCTAGAACGAATAATGTTTCCCCTGTGTTCCAATTTTCTTCCATTATTCGCCTAGCTACAAAAATGTGGTCGTCGGTTGATCTATTCCTTGTGAACGCTGCTTGATGTAGTCCTGGTTCTCCAGCATATTTAACTAATTGCTTAGCTATCCATCTTGCATAGATCTTGTAAGCTACATTACAAAGGGAAATCCTTCTAAAATGATCGGCCTGTGATGCTCCAGTTTTCTTTGGGATTGGTATTTGAATTGACTTGTTCCATTCAGTTGGGAATTTGTTAGATATGTAAACATTCCTTAGAATTTCAGATATCATTTTTAAAGAATCTTCATCTGCAAATTTAATATATTCTGCATAAACATGATCTGATCCCGGTGACTTGCCATTACATGCTATTCTGATTATGTCTGCTATTTCTTGCTCCGTAGGTGGGTTTGGTAAGGGGATGAAATCATGTTCATTGCATAATTCTATTTCTTGTCCTGTACTTTCTTCCAATATCTCGTTCCATACTGTGCTACTTATATTAGTCTTTTTCCTTATGTTTTGCTTGCTGAATTCCTTTAGATAGTTATATGTTTTTTTCATATGCATACCTGCATCAAAATCGTTCAGGTTATTGAAAAAATCCTTGATTTCACGCTCCTTATGGTTCTTTATTGCTATTACTAGATCCTGCCTTTTATTATCTACTTCGTATTTGTAATTTTGCATGTCTGGTTGTTTTTTGAGTTTATATAAGACTTTGTTTAACCTCTCTCTGGCTCTCCTTCTTGTTGGGGTACTTGGAATTGTTGAAACTCTTAAAATTTTGGACGCTGCTTTTTTAAGTCTACTCGCGATATCTTCGTAACACTCTTCCATGGTATTTTTGCTAACATCAGTGGTCATTGGTATTTTTTTCAAGCATTCCCGATACTTTTTCTGAATTGTTGGGTTTCTAAGTAAATTTACGTTAATTCTTGTTGAGGTTTTGATTTCTCTACATTTTTTATGCTCTCCTAGTACTACGAGTCCTACTGTAATTATCTTGTGGTATGTTTTCAAATGAGTCCAATGTCCCTTAATAAATCTAATTTTATAATCAGTCACCTGACTAGCTAGGATGTGATCTATTTGGCTGTGTTTGTCCTTAGATTTCCAGGTAATCTTAGTATCCTTACCGATTTTAGATGAAACATTTTTAAGTTTGTTTATATGAAGAAAAAGTTTTAATAATTCGCCGTTTTCGTTACAAAAGTCGTGACCTAATTGAATACCAATGAATTTTCTATCATCCTGTTGTGTATCCTTTAATCTTAATTGCGCATTGAAATCTCCAACTACTAACATTTTTCTACGATCTGATTTGATACTTGCTAACTCTCCTAGATGACTTAGAAATGTACCTTGTTTAGCATTTGGTGCGTGAACATTTATGATGATCAATTTTTTCTCCCCTATCATCAACTTCACCCATAATATTCCTTTTCTATCCCCATTAATACTAGAAATTACAATTCCGGATTGCTTGCGAATCAAAATAGCTAATCCTCTAGACTTATTCACATGGTTTCCCCGCATATTCCAGTGATAATTATCCGTCGACAATTCATCACCTAATGTGTTGACTTCCTGCAGGGCGGCTATGTCCACCTGATGCAATGATAGAATCTCATCTATTTCTTTCCGTTTTTCTATATTCCGGCATCCTTGACGTTCCAACTAACTATCTTGGTAACTTTCTTTGCTTTCTCACTGTTTAAAACTATGCTTGAACTAGCTTTATTGCATGACTGGTTTTCCAGTTTTCTAAACCTCTTCTTGCCCTGTTCCATCGTTTTTATAAATTCAATGTGATCCTGATTAAATCGTCTACCTTCATTTTTGTCCGTTTTCTCCTTTCGTCCTATCGATTGCGTTTCTATACAGTCTAAAACTCGATTTTTTCTGTCCATCGGAATAGTCTCCTCATCTTCAATAACCATTTCCAAGCGTTCAGTGTTGTTTGGCTTCTCTCTTATATTTCCACACGAATTGATATTTCCCTGTTCCGCTTTTCTTCCATTGAACTCACCTTTTCTGATTTGAGTAATAATACTATCATAATGATTTAAGATAGGTGTCCCTGTGTAAAATATTCGTATAACTCCGCTTTGCATATGCTCTTCTCCAATAAAATATTCTGTTCCATCTTGTACAACAACCTGAATAGTCAATTTGAAAATCTCTGAAAAAGATACTATCGCTTCATGACCTAGCCAAAATCCATTTTGTTTAAATTTGTTAAGCACTTGATCGAAAGTGGACCCATCTTCTTGATACTCTGTTAAATATATTTCAAACCTTGATCTGTGATATCTTATGTATTCTGCTATTAAATTACGAAGTTTACCAACATTATGATTTGATATGTGATATTCTCCGGTCATCCTACTGATTTGATCCAGCAATGCTCTGAGTAGACAATTACCATCTCCCGGAATGCTCATTATTTCAACAATTTCTCCAGTATTGAGTTTCCGTGTATACATTTTCTCAGTACGCTTGTTGCCAATTATTTCCTGCGCGAGATAAGTTCTCGCATCACTTAGATTTGTTGTAATACCTGGCTCATACGGTTCAATTACCCGAAACTGCATTACTGAATCCCATCTCTCTGCTTGTATTACATACGGCGTCAATTTGCAAATTCCTTCCATAGTTCCAACCACCACCTCCTTTTGGGCTCCCAAAATCATTACAATCTCTCTTTTTAACTCTGCACCTAACTTACTAAGCATTGCAGTCCACTCAACTAAGTTTCCTGTGCCAGTGTTTTCTGTCCCGCATCGCATATCTCTATCCTTGCCGTCAAAATATCTTATTATTATTTCTATAGTTTGGAACAACTTTGTCTCATCAATTTCTTCGTTTGCAAATTTTTGCTCCGAGCATCTCAGCAAACACTCTTTTAAATTATCGCTTTCTAGTTGCCCTAGTGTAAAATCAAGTAATCTAGCTCCTGCACTGCTTATTATATTATTATTTTTATCTGTTTTATTGTGGAGATTTCTAGCTGGTGGCTGATTCATCTCCATTCTACAACTTATATTAAAGGGTTCCTCTAGTTCATTATTTGCTGTCATTGTATTCGAATTTTCCCCATTCTGAAAAATACGCCGAACAATTCGCATGGTATCTGCTGAGCATTGTTCAATTCCCAACACATTTTCAATTGCTCCATTTTAATTAATGAAAAACGTTAGGTTTTGAAATAATGGATTAGTTTTGCCTTCTCCAAATGTCTGTCTACCCCCACTTTCGAAAAAAACAACAACTTCGCATTCGAAAATCTTTTCTACCACCCATAACGCTTCGGCTCCAAATTTAATCGCCCCTGACTTAACGTCCCTGATATAATCTTCTACTGAACTTTCTTGTTTTCCTTCGCTTTGCACGTAAAAGTGTGCGAAATCCGCTTTATGCTCGACGATAAAATCAATAATAATTAAATTTAATTCAACTATATTACAGAATTCTATTTCCATAATCCCCACTTTGTTCGCAATTTGATTCAAAACAATTTCGCTTAAATCCGTATCCATTTTTTCGGTTTGAATGTGCAATATTATCTCCTCCTGCGAAACAAAAAAATCACGATCGGCCCACTTCATCATTCGGGATTCCGTTTCAATATTCCCGTTATTTATTTCATTCGTACTGAAACTGTTTCCTATTCTACACACTTACCAATATAAACGTGTTTTGATATCATCCAACTCATCTAGTCCGCGATTTTGCTGTAGTACTCTCCACGCTTACCTTTTCTCTCCAACCAACACTCTTGCATCCATATAAAATAAGCTCACATATGCACGCTTGAGAGCTTTGAACTTTTCGATTTCACCTTTACTATTACGCGTTATTTTCTCGATACACTACACACTATATTTCCCTCTAGCTCTAACCACGTTTCAACTTGTCGTCACTTTCACTCTCCTGTTATTTTTCTGCTTATGTATTGGTTGGTTCAAGTGAGCTCTCAGATTCCTAGGCTTTGCACCATTACCACACCACAATACTCTTCGCTCCACTTTAAATGCTCTCTTTCGTTACTTTGCTTCTTTCACTCCCGCTTTTTCACTGGCATTTTTCCAAAAAATATGGCGATTAACAGCCACCGATGTTATCCAATATTCATCGGTTTTTCAGTGATTTCCCGCCGATTTCGTTCCTTTCTCACGAAAATGGTTGTCTCCAACAACCAACGATTATTCAACGGCTTCCACTTTAGATCGTCCGTTCACCGGGTATCAGTGATGCCCTCCGACTGACGATAATGATATTTTAATCACTACAAAATATTTATTAATTGCACCACTAATTCCCGTGTTTCAGGGCTCCAATTTTAGTATTCACTGCACTTTATTTATCCACTTCCACTATTGACCGGGTTTCCGATTGTATAAACGTGCAAAATCAAAATTAATCGACCGATTTGACTTGCTCTCCAGCAGCTCGGCTGTGTGCGACCGCCTTGCTCAATATCTGTTTTGCGAATGGCGAATATTTCGTTTCTTAAATACTCCTATACCTTGGCGCATTACATCTGCTGTGCTGAGGAATGGATCTGATACAACACCATCGGTTTCTACTCGATCGCACGGAGGAAATGTTCGAAGCGAGAGTAACCTATTTGAATTTTTCAACAAATCGTTTGCTTCTTTGCGACTGTTCATTGTAATCTTCATTTTCGCATTGTTCATTTTCTCTATCTCCACAATAGACTTATATTTGCTGTGGAGAGAATCTGCAATTTGGAACACATTGATGGGAGACGGTCCTTGTCTGATTAAAACAATAAATGGTGCGAAAGCACATTTCGGGTAAAGTTTAATCCGCGTGATTGCTGGAGAATCATTTTTCACTTCAGAAAACACGTTCATACGATGCTTATCAACACAGTTGCTCGACATTTCTAATCAGAGATGGTATGATCTATACGCTATTGTTTTACAATTGAATAGCAGAGTAAGGCCTAAGCAAATGAGTAACTGAACTAACAGCTTCGGGTGTTGTGGATCGACTGCAAGATTACTGAGATGTTTCCAAGAAGTATAAAATTGTTGTTGCGGACAAGTTTGCCGGAAAAAGTGTATCATCTGGCAGTAAATTTGCAGTTATAGCCACAAGACTCCAATTTTCATCACAACCAACAACGAGTTATTCATCAATGGTCTGAAAAGCGTCTAGCGGCTAATTAGGTATCACCGGTGCTCTCCCCAGTTTTTGCCAGATTTGGAGAGTAACCACTACAGTAAGAATGTGCAATAGCTGTACTGGGATAATGACGTCAACGTACATGAAAATGGGTTGAACCCCCTAACCTCCCGGAATTCCACACAATCGAAGTATATAGGAATTCCACCCAAACCAAGTCTATGTACTCTAAATATATTGAATGGAAACATGGCTAAGGATGTTATTTCAATGACTAGACACTGGAAAAAAGCAGACGGCGATGTTGATCAGCAGCTTGTGCAAAAATTAAAGGCAGGTTCGTGCCCAAAGTTCAAATTTTCATTCGAGAGGAATAAAAACCGCAAAAACCCACATTGTGTCTACCACAATAAATACGCATCATTTTTTTTCTGATAACGTGTTATGCTAAATCATACTTCGTATCATGCTAAATCGTACTTCCAAAAATCGCTACCCTTTTAAATTTTAAATTGGCCTTGCTTATTGCAGGATACATAAGTCAAATGATAAAAAAAATGCTTTTAAATTTTTTTCAGACTACTCATACCAAAACACAACTTTAATTATTTGTAGAAAAATTCCTTGCATCAATAGTTCACATGCTATCTGCGATTGAAAAATGTTCCATTTTATAAACTTCAAAAAATCATATTGAAAAAAACCTGACGATTATTTAAGCTAAAGACCACGAGAAATGTTTTTCAAGGAAGTTGAAAATGTTTGATGTTAATTTCTTCTAGATTTAAGAAATAAATGAAACAACGTAAAATTCAATTACAAAATAACATAACTGTTTTACAGTCGAATCTTTACCAGAAATCCAACTGATAATGAAGGCTTAACATAACTGGAATTTTTTAAGCTGTTAGCCCCCCCTAATGGAAAAGGCTGCGCACGCCTATGACAAGTAATGTCCTGGTATTACACACGTTTTCGAATATTATAATACGCAGGCATTGTAATTCTCTCTCACTCACGCGAGAAGAGTCCGATGTCCAACTTTTCCGAGATAAAGTCCACATAAAACAAGATAAATTTCACGAGAATTCACATCGTTACTTGTTTTTTTTTCTGTAGCGCGTTATTAAAAATAATGATGTGCCAATTTAGAAGCGCTTCTATTTGACCGGTACAGTGCTTTCAAGGGGTTACAGCACTGAAGATTTTTTAAACCATTTAATTTTTATTTATTGGTTGAATTTTGTTTACTGGTGCTTTAGGATGCTGAAAATGATATTCCAAAAAATGAATCGCGAAAACAATAAATAAATATTCAAATTTACGCAACGCCTCTTATGTATACCCCGAGTATACTGAAAACGTTAACCGTGTTTTTCTCGAAATAAATTTTTTTGATCTGGCCGGAAATGTAACTCGAACAAATGATTTTTGATCAGCCTAAAATTTTTACAGCATGTTCAAGATTACTTTCTCCAGCGATGTACGTGGGATTTAATTTTTTCATTGCATATTTTTTTAATAAGCAAGTTTGTGTCGATTTTTAACACATTTTCAGCGTTTTTCAACTAAAAAATGTGTCATTTCGCGAAAAATCATGACATAGAATAAATCTTACGTACTGTGCTGTTGTTCTAAGAAGTATGAAAAGCTTTGGTTTTTGGCTCTGGATCAAAAATAACGGGACATAGAGTTCCGGCCGTGGACCCCTTCAAAAAAAAACTCCCCAGCGGGAAAGTGCTGCACAGCCGCCATCTTGTGATGAAATTACTCGAATAAATCATTTTTTTTTTTGCAATTCATTACTTATGTCATATATCTCATTAACCCTCCGGAAGTCGCGCTTATGGCCCACTGAACGAGCAGCCGCTGATTCTTTAAGACGATTTCGCTAGATTTTCAGAGCAGCGTGCACTGCCGGAAAGTTAAACAAGATCTCGATTTACTTCATTATTGCGTCAAGATTTAATTTCCCGAAATATGCCTATATTTCGTGCTCTATAGTGGTGTAACCCCTCAATAATTAGTTCTGGAATCTTTTGACGGCATTTTTCTTCTGTGCCATCATTTAAATAAATTACTTGGTTTTCTCTCGAATTTAAACGCGATGGAATGATAAGAGAGAGAATTTAAATTTAAACCTAACATGTTCGGGTACGAGTATAGCAAAGAAGTTCAAAATGGCAAATCCACCGTCTTTGCAGTACATACTAAATTGTTCCAAGGAACGTTTATCTGTTTACCGTGATTTTTTACATTGTAAAACTTATAATATTAAGTTTATGTATCAGAGGATGATTATGACCTCACCGAATAAAAATCTTCTTGTGTAAACCTTGAACCTATAGTGGATTTCGTGACGTAAGGATGTGCTTTTGTTTTCGTTTCGATCCGAAAAAGGAATACGATCTACGTTTATCCCAAAAATTAACGTAAACTTCGTATTCTATACATATATTAATCAATTCACCTTAGAGTCCAGCGGCTGCTCGTCTTAGAATTCCAGCGGCTGCTCGTTCAGTAGGCCATTTGCGCGATTTCCGGAGGGTTAAAGAATCTTGCATTTACCTTTGAGAGACCGAAAATAAAAGTCGCAAGGATAAAACATACTTTGTAGAACCCACTCCAGATATCTTAGCACGTAAAAATCAAATATAAACATCAAGCGTAAAAATCGAACAGAGATCCTTGAGCATGAGAATCGCTTTGAATATTCTCACCCGAAAAAGTCGGCAAGGAACATCGAGTATAATTCGCTCACGGAAAATTCCGTACAACGTTACATTCAAGATTAAAAGTTGTATAAAGAAAAGACATTTTTAAGAACCGGATATACTTTTTACGGTTTTAATTCTGTAGGACATAATCGAAAAGCTCCTGTCCGATTTTTAAACTAGAAAGTAGAACAGTAGAAAATCATATAGGCTTTGAAATAAGCCACCACCATCCACAAAACACAACGCAACAACCTGTGCAAATCAAATCAATCTCACCCGCACTGCCGCTTGTAAGACGAAAACAAACCAAAGATCACACGCCAGTGAATACACGCCAGTGAATACACCACAGCGACTCTGGGGCGCGCGCAGTGGTGACTTTATCTGAGCGCGCCACAGAGAATTTAAAGAGCAAGAGAGCACGGTATTCTCGCACCCAACTACCTCAACACCAGCGCACACTTGAAATCGGTCTATACAGCTCCGAAAGAAAGAGCCTTCTGCTTTTTTCTATGGTGTGTGATCATTGTATCCTCTGAGTAGGCACCACACTTACACGCCAGTGCATCACTAGGGTGTAATTCAATCACTGGTTGTGTTTACATTTTGGAAAAAAAAATTCACCTTTTTACATTCATCGCAGAATTCGTTGGAATCGGGATTTGCTGCGTGATCGTACGTATCACCCTGTAATTCAGGAACCAGAACTCGGATCCACACAAAATTCAACAGCAGCTAATGGACCTTTCATTTAAAATCAAGTTTGTCAAAATCAGTGTTGCTTAAGGCCCCCGTCGGGCAATCCGCCATTTTTCGTGTTTTTTTGCGGTTTTTTATTTTATTTTCAAAGAAAATGACAAAATATGGAAAAAAGAAAAAAATCACGACCTAGATAATTGTTTTTACTATGAATTGGCCGAAATGGAAAATTCAAAATTTTCCAACTCGGAAAACTGTGTGCTTTTTCCGGTTGAAAAAGCACACAGTTTTTGCAATCATGTATTTAAAATTTTGATTTTTCCAATACAACATAGCTAAACAATTTTTCTAGGACGTGATTTTCTCCGATTTTCCATATTTTCCGCTTTTCATTGAAAAATTTCCATTTTACTAGAAGCAGTTTTTCCACCCGCACAGACACAACTAAAGTAAAATTTGTATGTATAGGTGCGCAAAAGTGGAGCAATATTTTTAACCTGCTGTTTCTTCGACATTTCCTACAAAACTACTCAAGTGTTGCATATGTACGGATTCGTTAGAAATCAAGGAATCTGATGGTACAAAGAAAAACTCGTTTTGGAAAACTTCATAACAGCGTTTTTCAATTTTCCTCGCGATACGCAGTGTACCGTCGCACGCGAAACAGCGTGGAAAGATACGAAAAGAAAAACAAGTGTACTAAAAGTTATCCTTGGGTTGATGCAGATGGCGTGCTACGAAAGCTCGAAATATCGAAAGCTTTTAGCACAACTGTTTTTGAGTAATTCTGAATGTAGAAATAGTTGAAAATGATTTCAAATAAATTTCTTCATTGAAACTTGATGATTTTTGATTCTCTTGGGAGATCTATGATATTTTATTATTTTACGAGACTGAAACAAACCGCGATGCTATTTTATCTTTATGCGCCAAATAATGGAAAAACATTTTCTATGTCGAATTTGCATGTTGATATTTGATGATTTTGAAACTAATGATCGTTTGAAACCAATGGTTTTGTGTTGAATTGATAACACATATTTAAAAACATCTTTGGCTTTATTCCAAACAATAATGGAGGCTTGCCAAATTGAAAATTATTTGGAAGTTCCATCAATTATCACATGTCACAATTTTTTGTAAGATTGGTTTTATTTCTCAGAAACCGATTTCCACAACAGCATTGATGAAAATTTGATGAAATTTATAACAGTTGAAGCAAATATTTTCGACATTCCACAAATACCAACGAACGAATTTTTGGGATCCCTATAATTAATTTTCATACTGGATTTGACTGCTTTGAAACATTTTTGAACACAGATGTTGTTTCGTGTTTACAGAAATGCAAGAAATCTTAGCAAAGTTTCCTCAGATTCTCATGGAATAATTATCATACTGATACCTGGATTTAAAAAAATTTTAATGACGCATTTTGCGAGATTGTAAACCAAAATAATATATTTGTTTTGATATTTCTTTTTCTTTTGTTTTATTGAGATTCGAGAGTAGGTATCACGAAAATCACGCTGAAAGCAACAACTTTTTTTTTTGTTTCCATAGCCTTATTACGCCATGAAAATTTGAGTTTTTCAGGAAGTATATTTTATAACGGCCGTATCGTATTTCATTTATGAATCAATCAATAGTCCCAACCAGGACGATTGAAAATGAATCACTTGATAATATTTTATCGCTTTATTGAATATTAAAGTTCATTGAAATAAGGAAATAATAATTAGATCAATTTCATTTTTTTCCGTTGAATTTTTGAAAAACTTTTATTTGGCTCTCTCTAATCAATTTACTTAGTACACTTCCATTGACATATAACGATTTATAGAAAAGATACGAGTTTGAACTACCATAAAACCATTCTCGCTGATTACGTCTAAAGGATTGACTGAATGGATTTGTTTGAATATTCCAACGTTGGAATACACAAATCTGTGACGTAGTTTTAAAAATACCCACATGGCTCCCTGCAGATCACCTGACAAAGGATCTGAAATCCAAATCGATCACTTTCAAATCAACAGAAAATGCTTTAGTAGTTATATTGGTCAGGAAGATTGTACTACCAGGACTACGTCCAGCAACTGGCGGTAGCACTGCTGACAGTAAAATATGTACTTACTTGGTTAATTTTGAGCTCTTCGGGGAATACTATTTTTTTTTTTTGAATTGCGCAATTAATTTTTCATCGTTTTGTTTTACAACTTCCAATATGGATTTTTTATAATTCCACAAATGATAAAAAAGTTCTCCAGGGTTGTCTACATACTGAATTTTGATACAGTCGGGTCTCCTACTACGCTGATTCCTACTACGTGGATTCGTATTGTGCGGTACCCACCTAATAGGAATCACTTAGCTTATGGGATTTCGACTAATTGGGGCTCGAATATTTCATCTGAGTTAACATTTAGCACCATACTTTATTTGGTAAAGTTGTTTTGTGTTTGCTTAGACCTACAATTTAGAGCAATTGGATATCCAATTAATTGATAACTGCAGCACCAGGGGTGCTGCACAATAGAGTAAATAAACCTAACCTCTCGTAAACGCAACTATCATTGAATAAGTTTAACGTGAGCGTACCAGCTTTCAGCACAATGTGGAATTTAGAATGTCACAAACGTCTAATAACTTAGAGGAGATGGTGTTCTCGGAAAAAAATTAGAGAAGGTTAAGAGCTACGCGATTATGGACAAAACTAATTGAAATAGATAGACCAGGCAGCACTAGTGAGCATATATTATTTTTCAATTTCTGAATCTCGAGAACATTATTCAGAAGTGTGATGTCTTCGGCAATATTCATCAGCGAGTCGAGTGCTACCCGACGGCGAATAGATAATTACAGAATTCGCCCATCAGGCGGCGCTAGGGAGACTAAAACTTCCAATTCATGTTAGGTAAAGTTTATTAATTTAGGAAAATGACGTTTACTGTAATGTAATCTAAGTCACAATTGAAGTTTTATAGCACGCTACAAGTGCAATCTAGGTTGTATGAGTGGCTATAAAACCACCATAAAGCCTAAATTGTTACTGGGGCAAGGACTGTTTAATGATGTAATGATTAAATTGGATATCACCCTCAAGGCGGCGCTAGTGAGCACAAACTTTTTTATTTCAATATCCCAAAATAGGAAGGTGGGAAAAAATTTGGGAGGACTATCAAATTGATTTTTATTGTAAGAATTAATTTTCCTTAGAAAACCTTACAGAATGATTCTGTTTCACTATCCTGCATCAAACAAAAATGTAAAAATGTATCGTCATGTGTTTTTAAGTAATTTCCATGATCATTAGTGGAAATTGGTGGTTTGGAAAAAAAATTGGGAGGACGATAAAATTGATTTTTATAGAAAGAAATATTTTTGTTTACGAAACCTTGCAGGATGATTTTGTTTGCCTATCCTGTATCAATCAGAAGAAGAAAATTTCATTGCCATGTGTTTTTAAGAAATTTCCATGATCAGTAGTGGAAATTGGTGGGTTTGAAAAAAATGGGAGCACGATCAAATTGATTTTTATAGAAAGAATCCTTGCAGAATGATTCTGTTTCCCTATCCTGCATCCATCAGAAGAAGAAAATTTTATTGCCATGTGTTTTCAAGAAATTCCCATGATCAGTAGTGGAAATTGGTGAATTAGAAAAATTGAGAGGACAATAAAACTGATTTCCATTGAAACAATTGTTTTTGCTTAGGAAACCTTGCCGGATGATTTTGTTTGCCTATCTTGTATCCATCAGAAGAAGAAAATTTTATCGCCATGTGTTTTCAAGAAATTCCCATGATCAGTAGTGGAAATTGGTGAATTGGAAAAATTGAGAGGACAATAAAACTGATTTCCATTGAAACAATTGTTTTTGCTTAGGAAACCTTGCCGGATGATTTTATTTGCCTATCCTGCATCCATCAGAAGAAGAAAATTTTATTGCCATGTGTTTTCAAGTAATTTCCGTGATCAGTAGTGGAAATTGGTGGGTTGGAAAAAAATTGGGAGGACGATCAAATTGATTTTTATAGAAAGAAATATTTTTGTTTACGAAACCTTGCATAATGATTCTGTTACCCTGTACTGCAAGGTGAGAAATGTATCACTATGTGCATGTGTTTTAAAGAAATTTTCATGACAAGTCAAAGACAAGACAAAGACAAGACAAAGACAAGACAAGACAAAGACAAGACAAAGACAAGACAAAGACAAGACAAAGACAAGACAAAGACAAGACAAAGACAAGACAAAGACAAGACAAAGACAAGACAAGACAAAGACAAGACAAGACAAAGACAAGACAAAGACAAGACAAAGACAAGACAAAGACAAGACAAAGACCAGACAAAGACAAGACAAAGACAAGACAAAGACAAGACAAAGACAAGACAAAGACAAGACAAAGACAAGACAAAGACAAGACAAAGACAAGACAAAGACAAGACAAAGACAAGACAAAGACAAGACAAAGACAAGACAAAGACAAGACAAAGACAAGACAAAGACAAGACAAAGACAAGACAAAGACAAGACAAAGACAAGACAAAGACAAGACAAAGACAAGACAAAGACAAGACAAAGACAAGACAAAGACAAGACAAAGACAAGACAAAGACAAGACAAAGACAAGACAAAGACAAGACAAAGACAAGACAAAGACAAGACAAAGACAAGACAAAGACAAGACAAAGACAAGACAAAGACAAGACAAAGACAAGACAAAGACAAGACAAAGACAAGACAAAGACAAGACAAAGACAAGACAAAGACAAGACAAAGACAAGACAAAGACAAGACAAAGACAAGACAAAGACAAGACAAAGACAAGACAAAGACAAGACAAAGGCAAGACAAAGACAAGACAAAGACAAAACAAAGACAAGACAAAGACAAGACAAAGACAAGACAAAGACAAGACAAAGACAAGACAAAGACAAAGACAAGACAAAGACAAGACAAAGACAAGACAAAGACAAGACAAAGACAAGACAAAGACAAGACAAAGACAAGACAAAGACAAGACAAAGACAAGACAAAGACAAGACAAAGACAAGACAAAGACAAGACAAAGACAAGACAAAGACAAGACAAAGACAAGACAAAGACAAGACAAAGACAAGACAAAGACAAGACAAAGACAAGACAAAGACAAGACAAAGACAAGACAAAGACAAGACAAAGACAAGACAAAGACAAGACAAAGACAAGACAAAGACAAGACAAAGACAAGACAAAGACAAGACAAAGACAAGACAAAGACAAGACAAAGACAAGACAAAGACAAGACAAAGACAAGACAAAGACAAGACAAAGACAAGACAAAGACAAGACAAAGACAAGACAAAGACAAGACAAAGACAAGACAAAGACAAGACAAAGACAAGACAAAGACAAGACAAAGACAAGACAAAGACAAGACAAAGACAAGACAAAGACAAGACAAAGACAAGACAAAGACAAGACAAAGACAAGACAAAGACAAGACAAAGACAAGACAAAGACAAGACAAAGACAAGACAAAGACAAGACAAAGACAAGACAAAGACAAGACAAAGACAAGACAAAGACAAGACAAAGACAAGACAAAGACAAGACAAAGACAAGACAAAGACAAGACAAAGACAAGACAAAGACAAGACAAAGACAAGACAAAGACAAGACAAAGACAAGACAAAGACAAGACAAAGACAAGACAAAGACAAGACAAAGACAAGACAAAGACAAGACAAAGACAAGACAAAGACAAGACAAAGACAAGACAAAGACAAGACAAAGACAAGACAAAGACAAGACAAAGACAAGACAAAGACAAGACAAAGACAAGACAAAGACAAGACAAAGACAAGACAAAGACAAGACAAAGACAAGACAAAGACAAGACAAAGACAAGACAAAGACAAGACAAAGACAAGACAAAGACAAGACAAAGACAAGACAAAGACAAGACAAAGACAAGACAAAGACAAGACAAAGACAAGACAAAGACAAGACAAAGACAAGACAAAGACAAGACAAAGACAAGACAAAGACAAGACAAAGACAAGACAAAGACAAGACAAAGACAAGACAAAGACAAGACAAAGACAAGACAAAGACAAGACAAAGACAAGACAAAGACAAGACAAAGACAAGACAAAGACAAGACAAAGACAAGACAAAGACAAGACAAAGACAAGACAAAGACAAGACAAAGACAAGACAAAGACAAGACAAAGACAAGACAAAGACAAAGACAAGACAAAGACAAGACAAAGACAAGACAAAGACAAGACAAAGACAAAGACAAGACAAAGACAAGACAAAGACAAGACAAAGACAAGACAAAGACAAGACAAAGACAAGACAAAGACAAGACAAAGACAAGACAAAGACAAGACAAAGACAAGACAAAGACAAGACAAAGACAAGACAAAGACAAGACAAAGACAAGACAAAGACAAGACAAAGACAAGACAAAGACAAGACAAAGACAAGACAAAGACAAGACAAAGACAAGACAAAGACAAGACAAAGACAAGACAAAGACAAGACAAAGACAAGACAAAGACAAGACAAAGACAAGACAAAGACAAGACAAAGACAAGACAAAGACAAGACAAAGACAAGACAAAGACAAGACAAAGACAAGACAAAGACAAGACAAAGACAAGACAAAGACAAGACAAAGACAAGACAAAGACAAGACAAAGACAAGACAAAGACAAGACAAAGACAAGACAAAGACAAGACAAAGACAAGACAAAGACAAGACAAAGACAAGACAAAGACAAGACAAAGACAAGACAAAGACAAGACAAAGACAAGACAAAGACAAGACAAAGACAAGACAAAGACAAGACAAAGACAAGACAAAGACAAGACAAAGACAAGACAAAGACAAGACAAAGACAAGACAAAGACAAGACAAAGACAAGACAAAGACAAGACAAAGACAAGACAAAGACAAGACAAAGACAAGACAAAGACAAGACAAAGACAAGACAAAGACAAGACAAAGACAAGACAAAGACAAGACAAAGACAAGACAAAGACAAGACAAAGACAAGACAAAGACAAGACAAAGACAAGACAAAGACAAGACAAAGACAAGACAAAGACAAGACAAAGACAAGACAAAGACAAGACAAAGACAAGACAAAGACAAGACAAAGACAAGACAAAGACAAGACAAAGACAAGACAAAGACAAGACAAAGACAAGACAAAGACAAGACAAAGACAAGACAAAGACAAGACAAAGACAAGACAAAGACAAGACAAAGACAAGACAAAGACAAGACAAAGACAAGACAAAGACAAGACAAAGACAAGACAAAGACAAGACAAAGACAAGACAAAGACAAGACAAAGACAAGACAAAGACAAGACAAAGACAAGACAAAGACAAGACAAAGACAAGACAAAGACAAGACAAAGACAAGACAAAGACAAGACAAAGACAAGACAAAGACAAGACAAAGACAAGACAAAGACAAGACAAAGACAAGACAAAGACAAGACAAAGACAAGACAAAGACAAGACAAAGACAAGACAAAGACAAGACAAAGACAAGACAAAGACAAGACAAAGACAAGACAAAGACAAGACAAAGACAAGACAAAGACAAGACAAAGACAAGACAAAGACAAGACAAAGACAAGACAAAGACAAGACAAAGACAAGACAAAGACAAGACAAAGACAAGACAAAGACAAGACAAAGACAAGACAAAGACAAGACAAAGACAAGACAAAGACAAGACAAAGACAAGACAAAGACAAGACAAAGACAAGACAAAGACAAGACAAAGACAAGACAAAGACAAGACAAAGACAAGACAAAGACAAGACAAAGACAAGACAAAGACAAGACAAAGACAAGACAAAGACAAGACAAAGACAAGACAAAGACAAGACAAAGACAAGACAAAGACAAGACAAAGACAAGACAAAGACAAGACAAAGACAAGACAAAGACAAGACAAAGACAAGACAAAGACAAGACAAAGACAAGACAAAGACAAGACAAAGACAAGACAAAGACAAGACAAAGACAAGACAAAGACAAGACAAAGACAAGACAAAGACAAGACAAAACAAGACAAAGACAAGACAAAGACAAGACAAAGACAAGACAAAGACAAGACAAAGACAAGACAAAGACAAGACAAAGACAAGACAAAGACAAGACAAAGACAAGACAAAGACAAGACAAAGACAAGACAAAGACAAGACAAAGACAAGACAAAGACAAGACAAAGACAAGACAAAGACAAGACAAAGACAAGACAAAGACAAGACAAAGACAAGACAAAGACAAGACAAAGACAAGACAAAGACAAGACAAAGACAAGACAAAGACAAGACAAAGACAAGACAAAGACAAGACAAAGACAAGACAAAGACAAGACAAAGACAAGACAAAGACAAGACAAAGACAAGACAAAGACAAGACAAAGACAAGACAAAGACAAGACAAAGACAAGACAAAGACAAGACAAAGACAAAGACAAGACAAAGACAAGACAAAGACAAGACAAAGACAAGACAAAGACAAGACAAAGACAAGACAAAGACAAGACAAAGACAAGACAAAGACAAGACAAAGACAAGACAAAGACAAGACAAAGACAAGACAAAGACAAGACAAAGACAAGACAAAGACAAGACAAAGACAAGACAAAGACAAGACAAAGACAAGACAAAGACAAGACAAAGACAAGACAAAGACAAGACAAAGACAAGACAAAGACAAGACAAAGACAAGACAAAGACAAGACAAAGACAAGACAAAGACAAGACAAAGACAAGACAAAGACAAGACAAAGACAAGACAAAGACAAGACAAAGACAAGACAAAGACAAGACAAAGACAAGACAAAGACAAGACAAAGACAAGACAAAGACAAGACAAAGACAAGACAAAGACAAGACAAAGACAAGACAAAGACAAGACAAAGACAAGACAAAGACAAGACAAAGACAAGACAAAGACAAGACAAGACAAAGACAAGACAAAGACAAGACAAAGACAAGACAAAGACAAGACAAAGACAAGACAAAGACAAGACAAAGACAAGACAAAGACAAGACAAAGACAAGACAAAGACAAGACAAAGACAAGACAAAGACAAGACAAAGACAAGACAAAGACAAGACAAAGACAAGACAAAGACAAGACAAAGACAAGACAAAGACAAGACAAAGACAAGACAAAGACAAGACAAAGACAAGACAAAGACAAGACAAAGACAAGACAAAGACAAGACAAAGACAAGACAAAGACAAGACAAAGACAAGACAAAGACAAGACAAAGACAAGACAAAGACAAGACAAAGACAAGACAAAGACAAGACAAAGACAAGACAAAGACAAGACAAAGACAAGACAAAGACAAGACAAAGACAAGACAAAGACAAGACAAAGACAAGACAAAGACAAGACAAAGACAAGACAAAGACAAGACAAAGACAAGACAAAGACAAGACAAAGACAAGACAAAGACAAGACAAAGACAAGACAAAGACAAGACAAAGACAAGACAAAGACAAGACAAAGACAAGACAAAGACAAGACAAAGACAAGACAAAGACAAGACAAAGACAAGACAAAGACAAGACAAAGACAAGACAAAGACAAGACAAAGACAAGACAAAGACAAGACAAAGACAAGACAAAGACAAGACAAAGACAAGACAAAGACAAGACAAAGACAAGACAAAGACAAGACAAAGACAAGACAAAGACAAGACAAAGACAAGACAAAGACAAGACAAAGACAAGACAAAGACAAGACAAAGACAAGACAAAGACAAGACAAAGACAAGACAAAGACAAGACAAAGACAAGACAAAGACAAGACAAAGACAAGACAAAGACAAGACAAAGACAAGACAAAGACAAGACAAAGACAAGACAAAGACAAGACAAAGACAAGACAAAGACAAGACAAAGACAAGACAAAGACAAGACAAAGACAAGACAAAGACAAGACAAAGACAAGACAAAGACAAGACAAAGACAAGACAAAGACAAGACAAAGACAAGACAAAGACAAGACAAAGACAAGACAAAGACAAGACAAAGACAAGACAAAGACAAGACAAAGACAAGACAAAGACAAGACAAAGACAAGACAAAGACAAGACAAAGACAAGACAAAGACAAGACAAAGACAAGACAAAGACAAGACAAAGACAAGACAAAGACAAGACAAAGACAAGACAAAGACAAGACAAAGACAAGACAAAGACAAGACAAAGACAAGACAAAGACAAGACAAAGACAAGACAAAGACAAGACAAAGACAAGACAAAGACAAGACAAAGACAAGACAAAGACAAGACAAAGACAAGACAAAGACAAGACAAAGACAAGACAAAGACAAGACAAAGACAAGACAAAGACAAGACAAAGACAAGACAAAGACAAGACAAAGACAAGACAAAGACAAGACAAAGACAAGACAAAGACAAGACAAAGACAAGACAAAGACAAGACAAAGACAAGACAAAGACAAGACAAAGACAAGACAAAGACAAAGACAAGACAAAGACAAGACAAAGAC
This sequence comes from Topomyia yanbarensis, assembly GCF_030247195.1. NCBI lineage: Eukaryota > Metazoa > Arthropoda > Insecta > Diptera > Culicidae > Topomyia > Topomyia yanbarensis. Next base: position 230,189,008 of record NC_080671.1, read on the forward strand.
AAGACAAAGACAAGACAAAGACAAGACAAAGACAAGACAAAGACAAGACAAAGACAAGACAAAGACAAGACAAAGACAAGACAAAGACAAGACAAAGACAAGACAAAGACAAGACAAAGACAAGACAAAGACAAGACAAAGACAAGACAAAGACAAAGACAAGACAAAGACAAGACAAAGACAAGACAAAGACAAGACAAAGACAAGACAAAGACAAGACAAAGACAAGACAAAGACAAGACAAAGACAAGACAAAGACAAGACAAAGACAAGACAAAGACAAGACAAAGACAAGACAAAGACAAGACAAAGACAAGACAAAGACAAGACAAAGACAAGACAAAGACAAGACAAAGACAAGACAAAGACAAGACAAAGACAAGACAAAGACAAGACAAAGACAAGACAAAGACAAGACAAAGACAAGACAAAGACAAGACAAAGACAAGACAAAGACAAGACAAAGACAAGACAAAGACAAGACAAAGACAAGACAAAGACAAGACAAAGACAAGACAAAGACAAGACAAAGACAAGACAAAGACAAGACAAAGACAAGACAAAGACAAGACAAAGACAAGACAAAGACAAGACAAAGACAAGACAAAGACAAGACAAAGACAAGACAAAGACAAGACAAAGACAAGACAAAGACAAGACAAAGACAAGACAAAGACAAGACAAAGACAAGACAAAGACAAGACAAAGACAAGACAAAGACAAGACAAAGACAAGACAAAGACAAGACAAAGACAAGACAAAGACAAGACAAAGACAAGACAAAGACAAGACAAAGACAAGACAAAGACAAGACAAAGACAAGACAAAGACAAGACAAAGACAAGACAAAGACAAGACAAAGACAAGACAAAGACAAGACAAAGACAAGACAAAGACAAGACAAAGACAAGACAAAGACAAGACAAAGACAAGACAAAGACAAGACAAAGACAAGACAAAGACAAGACAAAGACAAGACAAAGACAAGACAAAGACAAGACAAAGACAAGACAAAGACAAGACAAAGACAAGACAAAGACAAGACAAAGACAAGACAAAGACAAGACAAAGACAAGACAAAGACAAGACAAAGACAAGACAAAGACAAGACAAAGACAAGACAAAGACAAGACAAAGACAAGACAAAGACAAGACAAAGACAAGACAAAGACAAGACAAAGACAAGACAAAGACAAGACAAAGACAAGACAAAGACAAGACAAAGACAAGACAAAGACAAGACAAAGACAAGACAAAGACAAGACAAAGACAAGACAAGGACAAGACAAAGACAAGACAAAGACAAGACAAAGACAAGACAAGGACAAGACAAAGACAAGACAAAGACAAGACAAAGACAAGACAAAGACAAGACAAAGACAAGACAAAGACAAGACAAAGACAAGACAAAGACAAGACAAAGACAAGACAAAGACAAGACAAAGACAAGACAAAGACAAGACAAAGACAAGACAAGACAAAGACAAGACAAAGACAAGACAAAGACAAGACAAAGACAAGACAAAGACAAGACAAAGACAAGACAAAGACAAGACAAAGACAAGACAAAGACAAGACAAAGACAAGACAAAGACAAGACAAAGACAAGACAAAGACAAGACAAAGACAAGACAAAGACAAGACAAAGACAAGACAAAGACAAGACAAAGACAAGACAAAGACAAGACAAAGACAAGACAAAGACAAGACAAAGACAAGACAAAGACAAGACAAAGACAAGACAAAGACAAGACAAAGACAAGACAAAGACAAGACAAAGACAAGACAAAGACAAGACAAAGACAAGACAAAGACAAGACAAAGACAAGACAAAGACAAGACAAAGACAAGACAAAGACAAGACAAAGACAAGACAAAGACAAGACAAAGACAAGACAAAGACAAGACAAAGACAAGACAAAGACAAGACAAAGACAAGACAAAGACAAGACAAAGACAAGACAAAGACAAGACAAAGACAAGACAAAGACAAGACAAAGACAAGACAAAGACAAGACAAAGACAAGACAAAGACAAGACAAAGACAAGACAAAGACAAGACAAAGACAAGACAAAGACAAGACAAAGACAAGACAAAGACAAGACAAAGACAAGACAAAGACAAGACAAAGACAAGACAAAGACAAGACAAAGACAAGACAAAGACAAGACAAAGACAAGACAAAGACAAGACAAAGACAAGACAAAGACAAGGCAAAGACAAGACAAAGACAAGACAAAGACAAGACAAAGACAAGACAAAGACAAGACAAAGACAAGACAAAGACAAGACAAAGACAAGACAAAGACAAGACAAAGACAAGACAAAGACAAGACAAAGACAAGACAAAGACAAGACAAAGACAAGACAAAGACAAGACAAAGACAAGACAAAGACAAGACAAAGACAAGACAAAGACAAGACAAAGACAAGACAAAGACAAGACAAAGACAAGACAAAGACAAGACAAAGACAAGACAAAGACAAGACAAAGACAAGACAAAGACAAGACAAAGACAAGACAAAGACAAGACAAAGACAAGACAAAGACAAGACAAAGACAAGACAAAGACAAGACAAGACAAAGACAAAGACAAGACAAAGACATGACAAAGACAAGACAAAGACAAGACAAAGACAAGACAAAGACAAGACAAAGACAAGACAAAGACAAGACAAAGACAAGACAAAGACAAGACAAAGACAAGACAAAGACAAGACAAAGACAAGACAAAGACAAGACAAAGACAAGACAAAGACAAAAACAAGATGTTACAAAACTAGTGCATCCCGAGATATTTAGAATCGAGCGCTTGGAATTAGAAATATCTTCTAATCCGTTCGGTTTTGAATAAAACGCTAATAGGAGAAAATCTTATGGGTTTCGCGATTTTTATTTCTCTCGAAAGAAAATTCGAATTGAAACCTTGATATGCGCCATTAGCCTCTGCTCAAGCTGCTGGTCAACCCATCTTGTAGCGGTTTGAAGTCAAACTTGTTGAATTTGGTCAAACCCTTGTCCTATAGCTTGCTGACTTGCGTTTTAGCCGTAATGTTTTATTTTACAGTCCAGTTGTAGTTAAGAAACCCAATTTTCGAAGAAATCCTCCGGTGTATATTTCGAACTATACTGCGACTAGCTTCGTTTGGTGGTTACATTCGCGCCGAAATGTCCTAGATTTGCTTTGAAAGCCGTCCTGAATTTGTTTCCGGAAATGTTCATATCCTCTGTGATTCTTACACGCAACTTTTTCGGGTCTCATTACTTTGGTGCAGCATTATGTCTCCCCTCTTTGCCATTCTGATATAGAGAAAGGCTTTCCAATCACTTCAAATCGACTTTTCAGTCATGTCTCGGGTGGTCCGAGTACCGTATACCATATAACCTACGAGAAAGATCGTCGAGATCGGAAAATGTCTGTGTTTTTTACTCTCGAGTAGGAATCTTTAAAAGACTTAGTACGTCGTACTGTCGGATTCATACTATTCTTTCCCCATTATATTAACTGACTAAATCTACACCTTCTGTAGATACTACTTAGGGAAGGATTGTGTTCTTGTACCTGCTCTTTTCTTAACCCGCGGGCTCTTGCATTTGTTGAGCCATTGAGGTTCCACATCGATCCGAAACTTAGAGCCAGTGAGCTCATTGCTTTGTCGCGATCAACGTGATAGTTCCTGGCACAGAAGCTAGACACCGAATTCTCATTTGTCCAACGATGGCACGTTCTTATTTCCCCTCATCCGTTGCTTTTGCTAGCACGCTGTTTGACCCGTGTAACTTCAGACTGTCGCCAATACATTGTGTGTGTTTGTGTGAGTATGAGGAGGAAGACGTGGCTGAACTGATATGGAAAAACTTTGTTTCAAACGAACGGTATAGCGCTCCCACAAGCTGCTGTTAATTTTTTCACTGCACGGACTTCCGCTTTCGGAGATACAGGTTGAAGAGTGCGATCCCACAGTAAATTTCCATATAAATAGGTACTGCAATGATTATTAAAATGGGTGCAACATTCTTTGTATTTGCGGGTCTAGATCACTAATGACCAATGCCAAGTTCTTAAGTTTATGTAACACCTATTTTTCCGCAAACGCTTACTGATTTTTACAAACTTGGTTTCAAATGTAGGATACAATACCAGAAATTTCAAAAATTGAATTTGTATTTTACATGCCAAATGCCAAAAGCAAAATACATATAGGTACCAAGCGTAATAAGAATGTAGCAGACTTATTGAGTTATGGAATCATAGCTTGGATATATGAGAAAGGAACGATTGCACCACTAGGTTGATTAAAACAGGTTTTTCAAATTAGTTATAGCATATTGACCGGTTATTTCGTCATTCGAGCAATATTTGTTTAGAATCCTCCCTGTCCTTGATACAAACGGCACTCTTCTTCTTGCACCAGCAGACCATGATGACCAGGCGGAGCCTCATACATCAGTAACCAGTTCCAATGGCTCGGCTTTTAGGTTCGACTTTGTGCTTTTCGAGCTTATTTTCTACGGATCACGGACATACGATTGTTTCTTCCATCGCGTGGCAATTCGAGAAGAGATTTTTTTTTCAATAATTTCACAGGCAAGGTTTTGAAAAACCGCTTTCGATTTTACATTGGGAGAGCATTATTTTCGCAGTTGACGGCTTGACTCACAGTATATCTCAGACAGTATCTTAATATCTCTGAAGAGAACGTCAATGCAACAGCAAAGTGTTCCAATCATCAGTATACCTGTACTGATCTCAAGTATTGTCCGACAAGGCATTTTCGGTCTGTGATTTTGTTTTGATCTTGCATGATATTGCAAGATTACAACTTCGAATTTTTGGCAAAATAACGGGTGAGTCAGAAGTAGCTGGACTAAACTAAAACCCAGGGCAGGTTTTCTTTATAACAAATAAGTTTTATATCTAGTAGTTATTTAAAAAAAAGTAGGACAGCTTATGGTCTATCTTTCTCAAGTGTACCTAAACTTCCTTTACTGCTTCCATCATGGTCTAGGCGACATTGAGATCTACTCTGCATATCCTTGATTTTAATTGTGCTGCTGAAGCAGCTTCCCATAATGCTTCGATTGGTTGAAGTTTTGGTACATTCCGCGGACTATCATCTTTTCGGCCACATTTCACACATTGAGAGTTCAACCAAGCAAAGGTATTAGTTTCAACAGGAGGCTTCAGCCGGATTGTAAACGAGGGGTACACCTGCTTGGCGAAATATATCTGATGCACAATTTGAAAAATGGAATTTGGAATTACGGAAACAAGTTTTCTGACATGCATGGAGAGTGCTAATCATACACAGAAATTGAAACATGCTAAAATTAGCTGAAATGCTGGTTTGTTATAGTTTCACAATCTATAAAAGTAGGCTTTGAGACACACGCATAAATCAAAGCTTCCTTCGTATGCCGCTATCATGACAAAAAATATGTAATTCGACGCCTTTATCCAAGTCAAAAATCAAATGTTGGAAAATACGTTTTATGGCTCACCAAGGTTCCTGTAGACCCGGGATTACGACACACTTCGACATCTGATGAAAGGTCTAACTAATCAAATAAGACTCATTTATCGCAAAAAAATAATGTGTTTTCAAGTGCTGAGGTTTCATGATATAATGAATATTTGTGCTCGTTTGGCATTAACTCGTTAGTCAATTGATGAGTAATACTGTTAGAGCTGTCTCAAATGTTATTATGAGAATTTGTAGCACTGCCCGTTATGAGTACAAAACAATTTCTACCACAATATAATACAACATTTTTAAAATCATCAAAACGCGATGTAATATGTAGCAAATTTACCGAACAATAGACGTATTTCTTGTCTATGCTGTCAACAACCAGATTGACAGCAAAAATATCGTAAGTTGTGATGTCAAATATAAGACCTGTGCACTAACGCAATAATGAATGCACTAGGTATTTCACAAGGAGTGGTCATGAAATTTTTTTAAATGCAATGAAAACGGGGTTTGCTAAGATTTCAACATAATAGCATCCTTCATGAAAATACAGTCCACAACAACTAGAAGCTATCGAAAACGTTGGATAATGCTCTCCTATTTGTGTTAATTAGGGGCATGGCTAATTGTTGTTTTAATTGCCGCAAGGTTCTACTGTATCGATTTTGTTGGCTATTTTCGGCAAATTTGAGGCTAAGAGAAACGAAAGCATGGACATGGACATGATCGAAAGGAAATGTGAAGAAATTTTTGCCTTCTGCTAAGTAGGAGTTGGGCGTTGTACCCAAGTCTACCGCATGATCATTGATAGAACATAACTCATCATCATGCTTTACCGCCGACGCCGGCGTTTTAATATGATTATAACGCCAAACCAAATACAAATTAAATACGCCAAGGTCTCATACAAACTAGCCTCCTTTCTATGGCTCACCAAAAAATGTAATTTTACTACCCTATTCATCTGGTTGGTCTTGACAGATCAAATAAATCGCAAATAAATGTAACTGGCAACGTTACCTGATCAGAGTGTGCCATTTAGCGATTTTAATTTGCTGTCAGTGTATTTTTTTCCAATTTTTTATTTTCATTTCATTGACAATGCTAGTGTAGTTTCTGGAAAATCTAGCTCAGATCGTCCGGATCGTCTTGAATCAACCTTCCGATGATGGATTTCATATACCGAGGTTTATAGTTGTAAGTTTTTGTTTAAAGTTTTCTGGGAATCCTGGTCAAAATTTGTGCAAATCGTTTCGGCAAAAATTAATTGATTATATATGGATTCCAGCTCAAATGCAGAAACCTATTCCGAATTCAATAGGGTTGGAATCGGTTGTTGAATTTAAACAGAAACCCGGTAAAGCCCATCCGAAAAGCTGTTCGGAATACTGGCTTGTTTCCGCCGCAGTTCTAACTCAACTGCTACAACTGATTCCACCAAATTCAGACTCATTTTCCGGCAGATTTTACGGCAATACATACACAATTCATTCAGAATTTCCGAATGTTTTTACTCAGATACGCGAATATTTTATGAATTTTCAGGCTTGTGGAGTAGCCAGATTATTGGTGGACATCTACATTAAATACCAAAACTCAATTTGACAGCGTACTCGGTTTTTTCGCCTGATGGATTTCATGGAATATTCATTCTGACAGCAACAGCGGTTGGCAGAGTCTCTACCTGTGCCATATTTTTCTGAGGAGAGCATGCCTAAAATAAATTATTCCTCCCGCTCAATGAGTATTGTATTGTCTAGTCATCTGGTAGAACTTGTTAGATTGACTCCTCCCTCGCAAATTCGCCAACATCGTTCTGTTCATACAAACAGTCCCATAACGCAACAAACGTGGTATAGGTACATACTCAATTAACCTTCCGGCAGTCGCGCTAGTGCACTGAGTGCACGCTGCTCTAAAAATCTAGCGAAGTCGTTTTAGGGCACCAGCGGCTGCTTGTTCAGTGGGCCATAAGCGCGACTTCCGGAGGGTTAACAACATCGGGAATAGTTATTAATACTAATAGTATGATATCGACTGGACGTGAGATAAGGTTCAGAGCTTCGTCCATTTGTCAGGATGATAAAAGTTGTAACCTTGCGCTACCGCCATTCTTGAGAGAAAATGCATTATATTACAAATATATTAAAGGAATTTTAATCTTCGGATACCAATGCGTTCTCGACGGTGCAATAAAGAGCTGCAGGCTCATGCGTTGAAAAGTTTTACGATTTTCCTTGGTCTCGCCAACCCGGTCAAAACAAGGACGTTATCGTGAATTTGACATATTTGTATTTGGTTCGGACTTTGATGTCGCCAGCAAGATATGGGGTTTTGTTGATCTCTGAAATGCATGCAATGTTGAGCAGAAACACACTTCAAGCATTCGGAAATGCTCAGCAGATCTACTGTAGAATTACTGGGAGATAATAATTCTTTTGTATACAAACAAGTAATAGAAAGAGGACGCGAACGTCACATGATTATTAGGGTGGGACAAAAAATAGATTCCAGCTCCGAGCAACTTTTTGGTCACCATTTGGGTCCTAGAACATCTGTGCAAATTTTTAGCTGAAACTATATTTTTGCGCCCACTGTTTAAAGTTTACATGGGATTTTATATGGGAAAATTAACTTTCACAAAACAATTACTCCAGGAGTCGCCCATTGCTTCCTAAAAATAAACCGTTATGTGGCTTTTGTAGGAAATTTAACACAGAAACAAAGTCTCGAAAACTACGAAACGATCTGACGCTTAAGAAAAAAGTTATTAAGCTGAAATCAATTGATGCTCCGACGATTGATAAAATATTCATTTTTTCTAGCACCACTGTTGTTGGTTGTCCAATTGTATGCAATTGTGTTTTGATATTATCTTAATGTGTCTAAATCATTTTCCCATACTGTTTGGCCACTTCGCAAGAGTTTTGAGGGATAAATTGAGTCTTCTTTTGTATATAAAAAGAGAAAATTAAAAATTTTGTATATAATTTGACCATCAGCAGCAGTGATGCTATGAAAAGTAAAATTTTAATCATTCTTTAGGGCATCAATCGGTTTTTGCTTAATAACTTTTTCCACAAGCATCAGATTGTTTTGCAGTCTTCTAGGCTTTATTTCCATGATAAATTTCCTATAAAAATCAGATATCCATTTATTTTTAGGAGGTAACGGGTGACTCTTGGAAGAATTAATTCGCAAAAGACGTTTTCCCCATACGAAATCCCATATAAACTTTAAACCGTGGGCGCAAAAATATAGTTTCACCGATCGAACTAAAAATTTGCAGAGTTGTTCTGGGAGCTAAATGGGACCCTAAAAGTTACTCGGAGCGAAATTTTATTTTTTTCATATAACCATGTCCCACTCTAATGATAATGTTTGCCAGCATTTATTGTTAAAATTTACAGCGCTTCAGCACACGTGCTCTATTCACAAATATAGCTGTGTGTAGAGGACAAAGTCAGTGATCAAATTGCGTAAAAAAATTAACATGTTCGTCTTCAATCTATGTTTTAAAAGTATACTGATTAGTAGGTAACTTCATATAAACAGGCACTAATGCTCGCCAGAACTTTATAGGCCAGTCCATTATAATCAATCAATATTCCAACTGATTTACTACCCATGATCATATACATATTTGTCCCGTTTTCTATGGGATTTGCTATCTTTATGGGACTGATATGCGATCATAGGCAGTTTACCACATATGGTTAGTAAGTTCTTAAAAACCTTATAATAGTGATAGCTTTCCTCATATTCTGAAGTTCAATAGAGAAATTTTACTATTGCATCACAGGAGACTTTGAATGCAAACGAAAACTACCTGAGATGATCTGCACCAAACATTTGAAGTATCAAACTTCTACCATTCAGGGTGTGATCAGAAACAAACAGAACTTGTGACAGGTAGTGGTATTGGGGCGTCCAAAAGGGGGGGATCATTGTTGTACCAGATGAGTTCTGGACAGAACTTTTTCGCTCCTTCCTACGAAGTTCCTGAGTTTCGGTACAAATCTGTTTGAGATTTACACACAATTTGTTTGAGTAGTACTGTTCGTTCGAGCATTATATTTTCACAAATCCATATATGTAACCGAGCGAAAAAACTGCCTTCACATCTTAAACGAGGCTGCACCACAACGATTTGCGCTGTTGCATATGAAAGTGGGAGATACAACGAACATTTTCCACCACTTTTGGGCACCCTAATACTTCGACATGTCACAAGTTCCGTTTATTTCTGATCACATCCTGAATGGTAGAAGTTTGATGTTTCAAGATGTCAGGTGCAGATCGCCTCAGGTAGTTTTCGTTTGCATTCAAAGTCTCCTGTAATGCAAAAGCAAAATTTCTCTATTCGACTACAGAATATGAGGAAAGCTATCACTATTATAAGGTTTTTAAGAACTTACTAACCATTTGTGGTAAATCAGTTGGTAGATTGATTAATTATAATGGACTGACCTATAAAGCAACTTACGTCTTTTACAGAATCAGATCCCGGTTGTTTTTGAAGGCATTGTGCTACAGGTAGATTTGAATAATCTACACTTTTGCACAAGGCCTTCAAAATAGGCCGGGATTGGTCAGGGAATACGTCCATGTCGACGACAGAATAAAACGTGTACAGAGTTTTTGGACAAGGATCGTCTTTTAAGTCTCTGAGTGATTTATAGAGTTAAATTTGTCGCACCATATCATACACAAATTATTTGATTCCTTGTTCTACTGATAGATTCATCGTATTTATTCATAAATTTTCACCGAACAATTTTTCCACCCTTGAAGCTCGAATATATGTTATTGATATAAAAGTATCTATGACAACGTAAATACAAATTGGTTACGCGGGAACAGTGGGGCAAGTTTTCTATATATTTGTAAAACGTAGACTGTCAACTTGACAGTGTACCTTTATCGGTGTACCTGGGTTATAAAACGTGTCCTCGAAAAATCGTCAGAGCATTCCGTATTAACATATTTGTATTTGGCCAAACTCCTACTCAGCAAAAGGCAAAGGATTCTGCACATTTCCTTTCGATCTTGTCCATATGAGCCTGCTTAGTCCTAGTTTTCCGTTCTGATTAACTCTAGAATACCTATCCGTCTTTCAATTTCATTGCTTTCGTTTCTCTTAGTCTCAAATTTGCCGAAAATAACCAACAAAATCATACAATCATCCATTATGTTAGAGCTTCGGTTGACACAGCGATGGAAAGGTCAATTATGCTCCGTTTACTGACTTATTTTAGTCTTTCCAGCCTTTTGGTTTTCAGCTAGAGGTTAACTTGGGACTCCTATTTCTGCTGCCTTCCACGACGTGAGAGCAGGACTCCAGCGACACGGCATCCAGGCTGATTTAGTCCAGAGAGAGATAATAGACTGTTATCTACCTCCTAATAGACCACAACCGAGAAAGTTTGTACTACTTGAATGGTATATGACACTAGATCCCAACTAACTTTTCCCAACTAAGTTTCCCAACTAACTTTTCAAATGTTTTTGGACAAAAAACTAACAACAAGTAATTTCGACATTTCTTTCGAAAGTTCAATTTAATTGAATGCTTGTTTGTGTTTTAAAAACCTCAAAACAACATGTACGTAATTGTAAATGCCTTAGTCTGGCGGTTCAATGGCTAAAGACTTAGATGACCTTAGAAGTCACTCGGCGTATGCTCGAGCCCCAGCCAGAAGGAACTCTTAGTGATAAGTAGGGTCGCAATACTAACCCTGCAATCGCACCGTAAAATTATGTTAGTACCAAGGTATTGTTTTTGATAGTGAATTATTGAAACTCAACGATAAAGTTGTAATGGACTGTTCATGACACACAACTTGTTCTATGTAGTATGAAAATATTTAGATCAAAATACTATTCTACCGTATAACTAATCTTACTAATTTCAAAGATCTTTCTTGGTCGGTGTCCATACATACTGGTCGGTGTCCAACCGGACATACTGGCTCATAGTACCAGTGCATTACTTGTGGTATAAATCACTTTCATTAACATTTTGTCTATATAATATGATAATAAGATGGTAATAATATATACCCTGATCAGGAGGTAAGAATTTCCTATCACTGGTTCCAATAGCTAGTCTGTTCCGTCGAGTCTCGACCTAGATAGACGCTTTGTGTTAGTAGAAGTAGTTCTTTAGCTCTAAACGTTGGGATTTCACTTAGATATCCGTTGAAATAACTGTTCAAGCTACGTACCGAAATTTGGCACAAGAATTTTTTTTAAGATTTTGAATATAACCATATTTCGCATAGTTCAAAAAACCAAACCTCATATTCGTGGATTCAATACTTTTTGGTCTATCAACTATTACTTGAAAGGAATCGTTATGTTAAAAAACGTGGTATTTTGAAAACCGTGCAAAAATTTGGGTAAAAAATACCCATGAAAAACAGGCAACGCGCTATAGGATTTTAGGAAAAATCCGTCCATGTGCCAGAGGTGAATAATCATTAGATTGATTTGAGCAATCTGATTGCTAGCATATATTCATAGCATAAAGTCATAAAGCTAAAAAGAAATATAGTACGTAGCTTTCGAAACGAAATCATTCTTTTATCATAATTTATTATAAGGGTGCAATATTTTGGCGCTTCTTGTAGCTAGTATGAGTAATTTAATTTTTTTATAAATTTATAGTATCAATTGGAAAGAAATCGGCAATCGAAGCTTTTTAGTAGATTTCTCCACAAACGAAGCTTTATCTGTGAGTTCTAAAATACAAACAGGGCAACTATCAATGATGTAACGCAAAATTTTCATTTCATTTGCCCCCTCCCACTTATCAGGGTCATTGGTTATTTCCTTGGTAAATAAGTCACGAATAAGATGTCCAATATTTTTTTCTTCGGTAGAAATACATTTGGTATGTCTCAGGTTACTTTTTTCCACCAAATTTCACAATATGTTGAAATTTTTCATTGTCCCTCCCTCAATACAAGTGTGACATGATTTATAAATAGCCCCTACACCAAGCTTTCGGGTAGTACTAATTTAGCACAAACCCTGTGCTTTTCTACTGCGCAGAACAAGCGACGATATAGTGCGTGCGACGGGAAAATTGAAAAACGCTGTTATAAAATTTTCCAAATCAAATTTTACTTGCAACCATTAGTTTCCTCGGATTCTTACGAATCCATTGGTATACTATACTTGGGTAGTTTTATGGGAAAAGCGAGAGAAAAAGCGGGTTGAAGAAATCATTCATTTCATTCGCGTGCACGCATACATTCATATGAGTATCGTATATGCGTATTATATTGATATCCTCAATTCTGCAGATAAGAAGAAAAAGAAGCCCGACGGGGGCCTTAACTCGTAAAAATAACTCTTGTATTTCTCATTCGCGTGTTCTCATTGCGCCCAACACTCGTATCCGAGTGTTCTCCATGCATGCTTTTCTTGCACTCACTCCCCAGCCGGGTAGAATTTCTGCGAGTGCCAGTCGGCCAAGAGCAACTCAAATTGCACATATTGAAACCCAGTCTTCCGTTCACACCCACCCACTGGCGCTCGCTCCTACTGCTGCTACCACTCGCCCATGCTCCCACTCGTCCGAACTCCCACTCGTAGCCACTCGCACTCTTTAACCCACTCGTATCCTCTCGCACTCTTGAACGCGTTCACCTTCACTCGCACTCTTGCAGTCGCTAGCACTCTCGCTCCCACTCGCATTTCGTTCTTCGTTGAAAACCAAGAATGTATGAAAATTAATTTATTCGGATATTTTATGTAAGAAGTCTAAGCCGCGGCTGTTTAAAGATCGATTTGCACA